>NW_027464706.1:185000-200000 GCF_043290135.1 Rhipicephalus microplus
TTTTTGCGCCGCCCCGGCTGACGCGGTTTTTGCGCCGCCCCGGCTGACGCGGTTTTCGCGCCGCCCCGGCTGACGCGGTTTTCGCGCCGCCCCGGCTGACGCGGTTCGGACTTTGCACTTTTTGGCTGTGCCTGGCTGGCGGCCCACTCACTCGATCGCCAGGTCTGTTTGCCCCGGTGGTTCCACCGCCAGGCTTAAGCGCGAACTTTTTTTGTTTGTTTTCTTTTGATTAAGCGCAAGCTTTTTTCTTTGTTTTCTTTTGATTAAGCGCGGGCTTTTTTCTTTGTTTTTTTTTTTTATTTCGCCCCGGCAGACGCGGTTTTTGCGCCGCCCCGGCTGACGCGGTTTTTGCCGCCCCGGCTGACGCAGTTCGGACTTAGCACTTTTCGGCTGTGCCTGGCTGGCGGCCCACTCACTCGATCGCCATGTCTGTTTGCCACAGTTTTCCCGGTGGTGCCGCACCCGGGCTCGCCCCGGCTGACGCAGTTTTCGCGCCGCCCCGGCTGACGCGGTTTCGTGCCGCCCCGGCAGACGCGGTTTTCGCGCCGCCCCGGCTGACGCGGTTTTTGCGTCGCCCCGGCTGACACGGTTCGGACTTTGCACTTTTCGGCTGTGCCTGGCTGGCGGCCCACTCACTCGATCGCCATGTCTGTTTGCCACAGTTTTCCCGGTGGTGCCGCACCCGGGCTCGCCCCGGCTGACGCAGTTTTCGCGCCGCCCCGGCTGACGCGGTTTCGTGCCGCCCCGGCAGACGCGGTTTTCGCGCCGCCCCGGCTGACGCGGTTTCGTGCCGCCCCGGCAGACGCAGTTCGGACTTAGCACTTTTCGGCTGTGCCTGGCTGGCGGCCCACTCACTCGATCGCCATGTCTGTTTGCCACAGTTTTCCCGGTGGTGCCGCACCCGGGCTCGCCCCGGCTGACGCAGTTTTCGCGCCGCCCCGGCTGACGCGGTTTCGTGCCGCCCCGGCAGACGCGGTTTTCGCGCCGCCCCGGCTGACGCGGTTTCGTGCCGCCCCGGCAGACGCAGTTCGGACTTAGCACTTTTCGGCTGTGCCTGGCTGGCGGCCCACTCACTCAATCGCCATGTCTGTTTGCCACAGTTTTCCCGGTGGTGCCGCACCCGGGCTCGCCCCGGCTGACGCAGTTTTCGCGCCGCCCCGGCTGACGCGGTTTCGTGCCGCCCCGGCAGACGCGGTTTTCGCGCCGCCCCGGCTGACGCGGTTTCGTGCCGCCCCGGCAGACGCAGTTCGGACTTAGCACTTTTCGGCTGTGCCTGGCTGGCGGCCCACTCACTCGATCGCCATGTCTGTTTGCCACAGTTTTCCCGGTGGTGCCGCACCCGGGCTCGCCCCGGCAGACGCGTTTTTTTTTTTCTTTCGCCCCGGCTGACGCAGTTTTCGCGCCGCCCCGGCTGACGCGGTTTCGTGCCGCCCCGGCAGACGCGGTTTTTTGCGCCGCCCCGGCTGACGCGGTTTTTGCCGCCCCGGCTGACGCAGTTCGGACTTAGCACTTTTCGGCTGTGCCTGGCTGGCGGCCCACTCACTCGATCGCCATGTCTGTTTGCCACAGTTTTCCCGGTGGTGCCGCACCCGGGCTCGCCCCGGCTGACGCAGTTTTCGCGCCGCCCCGGCTGACGCGGTTTCGTGCCGCCCCGGCAGACGCGGTTTTCGCGCCGCCCCGGCTGACGCGGTTTCGTGCCGCCCCGGCAGACGCAGTTCGGACTTAGCACTTTTCGGCTGTGCCTGGCTGGCGGCCCACTCACTCGATCGCCATGTCTGTTTGCCACAGTTTTCCCGGTGGTGCCGCACCCGGGCTCGCCCCGGCTGACGCAGTTTTCGCGCCGCCCCGGCTGACGCGGTTTCGTGCCGCCCCGGCAGACGCGGTTTTCGCGCCGCCCCGGCTGACGCGGTTTCGTGCCGCCCCGGCAGACGCAGTTCGGACTTAGCACTTTTCGGCTGTGCCTGGCTGGCGGCCCACTCACTCGATCGCCATGTCTGTTTGCCACAGTTTTCCCGGTGGTGCCGCACCCGGGCTCGCCCCGGCAGACGCGTTTTTTTTTTTCTTTCGCCCCGGCTGACGCAGTTTTCGCGCCGCCCCGGCTGACGCGGTTTCGTGCCGCCCCGGCAGACGCGGTTTTTTTGCACCGCCCCGGCTGACGCGGTTTTTGCCGCCCCGGCTGACGCAGTTCGGACTTGGCACTTTTTGGCTGAGCCTGGCTGGTGGCCCACTCACTCGATCGCCATGTCTGTTAGCCACAGTTTTCCCGGTGGTGCCGCACCCGGGCTCGCCCCGGCTGACGCAGTTTTCGCGCCGCCCCGGCAGACGCGGTTTTCGCGCCGCCCCGGCTGACGCGGTTTTTGCCGCCCCGGCTGACGCAGTTCGGACTTGGCACTTTTTGGGCTGAGCCTGGCTGGCGGCCCACTCACTCGATCGCCATGTCTGTTTGCCACAGTCTTCCCGGTGGTGCCGCACCCGGGCTCGCCCCGGCAGACGCGTTTTTTTTTTCTTTCGCCCCGGCAGACGTGGTTCCCCCCCCCCCCCCTTTTCGCTCGCCCCGGCTGACGAGGTTTTCGCGCCGCCCCGGCTGACGCAGTTTTCGCGCCGCCCCGGCTGACGCGGTTTCGTGCCGCCCCGGCTGACGCGGTTTTCGCGCCGCCCCGGCTGACGCGGTTTTTGCGTCGCCCCGGCTGACACGGTTCGGACTTTGCACTTTTCGGCTGTGCCTGGCTGGCGGCCCACTCACTCGATCGCCATGTCTGTTTGCCACAGTTTTCCCGGTGGTGCCGCACCCGGGCTCGCCCCGGCTGACGCAGTTTTCGCGCCGCCCCGGCTGACGCGGTTTCGTGCCGCCCCGGCAGACGCGGTTTTCGCGCCGCCCCGGCTGACGCGGTTTCGTGCCGCCCCGGCAGACGCAGTTCGGACTTAGCACTTTTCGGCTGTGCCTGGCTGGCGGCCCACTCACTCGATCGCCATGTCTGTTTGCCACAGTTTTCCCGGTGGTGCCGCACCCGGGCTCGCCCCGGCTGACGCAGTTTTCGCGCCGCCCCGGCTGACGCGGTTTCGTGCCGCCCCGGCAGACGCGGTTTTTTGCGCCGCCCCGGCTGACGCGGTTTCGTGCCGCCCCGGCTGACGCAGTTCGGACTTAGCACTTTTCGGCTGTGCCTGGCTGGCGGCCCACTCACTCGATCGCCATGTCTGTTTGCCACAGTTTTCCCGGTGGTGCCGCACCCGGGCTCGCCCCGGCAGACGCGTTTTTTTTTTTTCTTTCGCCCCGGCTGACGCAGTTTTCGCGCCGCCCCGGCTGACGCGGTTTCGTGCCGCCCCGGCAGACGCGGTTTTTTGCGCCGCCCCGGCTGACGCGGTTTTTGCCGCCCCGGCTGACGCAGTTCGGACTTAGCACTTTTCGGCTGTGCCTGGCTGGCGGCCCACTCACTCGATCGCCATGTCTGTTTGCCACAGTTTTCCCGGTGGTGCCGCACCCGGGCTCGCCCCGGCTGACGCAGTTTTCGCGCCGCCCCGGCTGACGCGGTTTCGTGCCGCCCCGGCAGACGCGGTTTTCGCGCCGCCCCGGCTGACGCGGTTTCGTGCCGCCCCGGCAGACGCAGTTCGGACTTAGCACTTTTCGGCTGTGCCTGGCTGGCGGCCCACTCACTCGATCGCCATGTCTGTTTGCCACAGTTTTCCCGGTGGTGCCGCACCCGGGCTCGCCCCGGCTGACGCAGTTTTCGCGCCGCCCCGGCTGACGCGGTTTCGTGCCGCCCCGGCAGACGCGGTTTTCGCGCCGCCCCGGCTGACGCGGTTTCGTGCCGCCCCGGCAGACGCAGTTCGGACTTAGCACTTTTCGGCTGTGCCTGGCTGGCGGCCCACTCACTCGATCGCCATGTCTGTTTGCCACAGTTTTCCCGGTGGTGCCGCACCCGGGCTCGCCCCGGCAGACGCAGTTTTCGCGCCGCCCCGGCAGACGCGGTTTTCGCGCCGCCCCGGCTGACGCGGTTTTTGCCGCCCCGGCTGACGCAGTTCGGACTTGGCACTTTTTGGGCTGAGCCTGGCTGGCGGCCCACTCACTCGATCGCCATGTCTGTTTGCCACAGTCTTCCCGGTGGTGCCGCACCCGGGCTCGCCCCGGCAGACGCGTTTTTTTTTCTTTCGCCCCGGCAGACGTGGTTCCCCCCCCCCCCTTTTCGCTCGCCCCGGCTGACGAGGTTTTCGCGCCGCCCCGGCTGACGCAGTTTTCGCGCCGCCCCGGCTGACGCGGTTTCGTGCCGCCCCGGCTGACGCGGTTTTCGCGCCGCCCCGGCTGACGCGGTTTTTGCGTCGCCCCGGCTGACACGGTTCGGACTTTGCACTTTTCGGCTGTGCCTGGCTGGCGGCCCACTCACTCGATCGCCATGTCTGTTTGCCACAGTTTTCCCGGTGGTGCCGCACCCGGGCTTGCCCCGGCAGACGCGTTTTTTTTTTTTCTTTTCGCCCCGGCTGACGCAGTTTTCGCCCCGCCCCGGCTGACGCGGTTTCGTGCCGCCCCGGCAGACGCGGTTTTTTGCGCCGCCCCGGCTGACGCGGTTTTTGCCGCCCCGGCTGACGCAGTTCGGACTTTGCACTTTTTGGCTGAGCCTGGCTGGCGGCCCACTCACTCGATCGCCATGTCTGTTTGCCACAGTTTTCCCGGTGGTGCCGCACCCGGGCTCGCCCCGGCAGACGCGTTTTTTTTTTTCCTTCGCCCCGGCAGACGTGGTTCCCCCCCCCCCCTCCGTCTTTCTTTTTGTTTTTTTTTTCGCCGCGGCTGAAGTGGATTTTTCGGTGCCTCGACGCCCCGGTAGTCGCGGTTTTTCCGTTTCCGCACGGCCCCGGCTGACGCTGCTCGGTCACAGTCGCCTTTTGTGAGGATTGCAGACTTCTTGAGCGCGGGTGTTTTTTTTTTGTTGTTGTTGTTGTTTTATTACGCATTCGCTCCAGCAGACGCTGTTTAGACTTTTTGTTTCCTCTTTTATCCTGCGACGAGGTGACGAGGTTTATTCGGTGCCCCGCCGCCCCGGCTGAAGTGATTTTTCCTGTCCCGTGCCGCCCCGGCTGACGCGGTTGGGACTTCGCGTTTGTTCGGCCGCCACGGGTTTTGGCGCACTCGCTCGGTTGCTTGTTGTTGCCACTTGTTGCGAACCCAGGTTTCTTGAGCGAGCGCGGGCGTTTTTTCTTCCTTTCTTTCTTTGTTCTATGTGTTAGCGAATCGGCCTTTAATATCACACGAGGACTCACAACCAACAATTTTCAGTTTGAAGTGTAAAAAATCTGCAGGTGTTGACGTAACTGACTTGCCCCGTACCCTTGAGTACATCCATGAAGTTCTCGTAGTACTACTAAATCGCATTATTCCAAGTGGAGAAATTCCCATAAACTTGCAAACCTCTACACGAAAATCGGTGCGCGTGATAAAGTTGAAAATTATCGTCCGATATCAAATGTGCCTTCTATAACACAAATTCTAGGAAAAAAAAAAAAAACACTTGTTCGCCGTTCTCTGCGCCGTGACTGGCAGCACTCCGGCGAAGCGAAACGGGGTCGATTCGAGCACGATATCGGCGTCTTTCGACGTGCTCGCCGGCGACCGTCGCACGAGTACGTCGCACGAGCGCGTCTGCCGGGGCGCCGTTTGCGAAGCCGACGCAAAAGTGGGAACCGCCGCTCGGATGATCGCCGCTTTCGGCAGAGTGAGTGTTGGCACTCCGGGGAAGCGAAACAGCGTGAATGCGCCCACGAAATCGGCGTATTTTGAAGTGCCCGCCGGCGACCGTCGCACGAGTACGGTAAACCGCGTCAGCCGGGGCGTAGTTCGGGACGCCGACGAAAAAGTGGGAAGCGCAACTCGGATCTTCGCCGTTTTTGCAGGAGTGAGTGGCGGCCCTCCTGCGAGACCAAGAAGCATCGATTCGTGCACGAATTCGGCGCCTTTCGACGTGATCGCCGGCGACCGTCGCTCGAGTAGGGCAAACCGCGTCTGCCGGGGCGGGCTTCGGGACGCCGATGCGAAAGTGGGAAACGCTGCTCGGATGTTCGCCGTTTTTGGCCGAGTGAGTGCTGGCACTCGGGCGAAGCCAAACGGGGCCGATTACGGCACGATATCGGCGTCTTTCGACGTGCCCGGCGGCGACCGTCGCACGAGTACGGTAAACCGCGTCAGCCCGGGCGGAGTTCGGGACGCCGATGCGAAAGTGGAGAACGCCGCTCGGATCTTCGCCGTTTTTGGAGGAGTGAGTGGCGGCACTCCGGAGAAGCCAAGGAGCGCCAATTAGCGCACGATATCGGCGTCTTTCGACGCGCTCGCCGGCGACCGTCGAACGAGTAGGGCAAACCGCGTCTGCCGGGGCGGGGTTTACGACGCCGACGCAAAAGTGGGAACCGCCGCTCGGATGTTGGCCGTTTTTGGCAGAGTGAGTGCTGGCACACCGGCGACGCGAAAGAGCGCGAAAGCGCCCACGAAAGTGGCGTATTTGGACGTGCTTGACGGCGACCGCTGCAGGAGTACGAAAAACCACGTCAGCCGGGGCGAGCGACCCACGGCGGTCTGGGTGCTTATCGCTGCTATTATAGGGGCACCCCGGCAGACGCAGAAAAAAAAAATTTTTTTTCGACCTTCTTTTTTGCTGGTCGAGCTCGGGTAACCCAGGTCGCAATGGGAGCCGCGCACGAAAGCGGCGTCGCGAGACGCGTTCGCGGTCGCTAGTCGCACGAGCTCGGCAACCGCGTCAGCCGGCGCGGAGTTCGGGATGCCGACGGCTAAGTGGGTACCGCTGCTCGGATGTTCGCCGTTTTTGGCCGAGTGAGTGCTGGCACTCCGGCGAAGCGAAACGGGGCCGATTCGGGCACGATATCGGCGTATTTCGACGTGCTCGCCGGCGACCGTCGCACGAGTACGGCAAAGCGCGTCTGCCGGGGCGAGGTTTGCGATGCCGACGAAAAAGTGGGAAGCGCCGCTCGGATCTTCGCCGTTTTTGCAGGAGTGAGTGGCGGCCCTCCTGCGAGACCAAGAAGCATCGACTCGCGCACGATATCGGTGTCTTTCGACGTGCCCGCCGGCCACCGCCGCACGAGTACGGCAAACCGCGTATGCCGGGGCGGGGTTGGCGACGCCGACGCAAAAGTGGGAACCGCCACTAGGATGTTCGCCGTTTTTGGCAGAGTGAGTGCTGGCACACCGGCGACGCGAAAGAGCGCGAAAGCGCCCACGAAAGTGGCGTATTTGGACGTGCTTGACGGCGACCGCTGCAGGAGTACGAAAAACCACGTCAGCCGGGGCGAGCGACCCACGGCGGTCTGGGTGCTTATCGCTGCTATTATAGGGGCACCCCGGCAGACGCAGAAAAAAAAAATTTTTTTTCGACCTTCTTTTTTGCTGGTCGAGCTCGGGTAACCCAGGTCGCAATGGGAGCCGCGCACGAAAGCGGCGTCGCGAGACGCGTTCGCGGTCGCTAGTCGCACGAGCTCGGCAACCGCGTCAGCCGGCGCGGAGTTCGGGATGCCGACGGCTAAGTGGGTACCGCTGCTCGGATGTTCGCCGTTTTTGGCCGAGTGAGTGCTGGCACTCCGGCGAAGCGAAACGGGGCCGATTCGGGCACGATATCGGCGTATTTCGACGTGCTCGCCGGCGACCGTCGCACGAGTACGGCAAAGCGCGTCTGCCGGGGCGAGGTTTGCGATGCCGACGAAAAAGTGGGAAGCGCCGCTCGGATCTTCGCCGTTTTTGCAGGAGTGAGTGGCGGCCCTCCTGCGAGACCAAGAAGCATCGACTCGCGCACGATATCGGTGTCTTTCGACGTGCCCGCCGGCCACCGCCGCACGAGTACGGCAAACCGCGTATGCCGGGGCGGGGTTGGCGACGCCGACGCAAAAGTGGGAACCGCCACTAGGATGTTCGCCGTTTTTGGCAGAGTGAGTGCTGGCACTCCGGCGAAGCGAAAGAGCGCGAATGCGCCCACGAAAGTGGCGTGTTTGGACGTGCTTGACGACGACCACCGCAGGAAAACGAAAAACCACGTCAGCCGGGGCGAGCGACCCATGGCGGTCTGGGTGCTTATCGCTGCTATTATAGGGGCACCCCGGCAGACGCAAAAAAAAAAAAATTTTTTTTCGACATTCTTTCTTGCTCGTCGACCTCGGGTGACCCAGGTCGCAGTGGGAGCCGCGCACGAAAGCGGCGTCGCGAGACGGCTTCGCGGTCGCTAGTCGCACGAGCTCGGCAACCGCGTCTGCCGGGGCGGAGTTCGGGACGCCGACGGCTAAGTGGGAACCGCCGCTCGGATGTTCGCCGTTTGTGGCCGAGTGAGTGCTGGCACTCCGGCGAAGCCAAACGGGGCCGATTCCGGCACGATATCGGCGTCTTTCTACGTGCTCGCCGGCGACCGTCGCACGAGTACGGCAAAGTGCGTCTGCCGGGGCGGGGTTTGCGACGCGTACGCAATAGTGAGAACCGTCGCTCGGATGTTCGTCGTCTTTCGCCGAGCCAGTGCTGGCACTCCGGCGAAGCCGAACGGAGCCGATTCGGGCACGATATCGGCGTCTTTCCACGTGCTCGCCGGCGACCGTCGCACGAGTACGGTAAACCGCGTCAGCCGGGGCGGAGTTCGGGACGCCGATGCGAAAGTGGGAAGCGCCGCTCGGATCTTCGCCGTTTTTGGAGGAGTCAGTGGCGGCACTCCGGTGAAGCCAAGGTGCGCCAATTCGCGCACGATATCGGCGTCTTTCGACGTGCCCGCCGGCCACCGTCGCACGAGTACGGCAAACCTCGTCTGCCGGGGCGGGGTTTGCGACGCCGACGCAAAAGTGGGAACCGCCGCTCGGATGTTCGCCGTTTTTGGCAGAGTGAGTGCTGGCACTCCGGCGAAGCGAAAGAGCGTGAATGCGCCCACGAAAGTAGCGTATTTGGACGTGCTTGACGGCGACCGCCGCAGGAGTACGAAAAACCACGTCAGCCGGGGCGAGCGACCCACGGCGGTCTGGGTGCTTATCGCTGCTATTATAGGGGCACCCCGGCAGACGCAGAAAGAAAAAAAAAAAAAAAAATGGGGACATGGCGTGCGTCACCGT
This sequence comes from Rhipicephalus microplus, assembly GCF_043290135.1. Classification (NCBI taxonomy): domain Eukaryota; kingdom Metazoa; phylum Arthropoda; class Arachnida; order Ixodida; family Ixodidae; genus Rhipicephalus; species Rhipicephalus microplus. Next base: position 194,076 of record NW_027464706.1, read on the forward strand.
GCGGCTTCGCAGCGTTGCCGAAGTCGCCGAGCCCTTCGACTGAGCCGAACGGCGGACAGGGAACGTTGGTCGGCCGTTCTAACCTGTCGGTGCCACGCCGAGACGTCGTTAAGGAAAACCGCGTCGTGGGCCTCTACGACGCCGTCGAGTCGTTGTACGTTTGGTGTCCAGCGTGTCGGCGGCGAGTAGCGGACACGTCGTTCACGACTTCGGTCTTTCGCAGTCGACGCGAACTTGCGGAGAGTCGTGGTGCCTCACGTTTTCGGCAGAAACCGCGGCGGAATTTTCCCGTGCGTGCGCGCACGACCTCGGTGCTGTGCCGTCAGCGTAGTGTTGCACAAACTCGTGGCCTACCCAAGGTGCGGTACGTTTGCGGCCGTATCCTCGGTGGGAATTTCGTGAGTAGGGTCGCAAATTCTACGACCTCGGCGGGTTTGAGAGCGACGTAGACTTGTGGCACGCTCAACGTGCCACACGTTTCGGGGCACACCCGCGGTGAAATTTTCTCGAGTACGCTCGTATTAGTGCCCAAGGAGGTCTGGGTACTTATCGCTGCTATTATGTGGGGGTTCTCGTGAGCGGCGTACGCGAAAGCGACCGGGTGTCTGATATGCGGCGGGCTTCGGCCTCGTCAAGCGTGTCCTCGGGTCTGCTCCAGGGGAATCCACGGCAGTCGTCTGCAGCCTCATCCGCTTGATGCGTTAGGGGCTGGTTGTCGGACGGTGCCGTTTTACCACGATATCGAGGTGTGTTCCGTGTCGTCCTCGGGCGATTCAGATGCGAAAGCGCCGAAGACGCGGGCGTGACCCGTCGTCTGGCGGCTTTGCAGTCTCGGCTCCGTTGCTAGTTCCGGCCGGTCCACCGACAGTGCAGCGGGCTTGGGCAACCCGCACGGCGCGACCGAGTCGATGCAACGAAAAAGAGCGAGCATGAACGTGCTTCTTGCCGCACGGCTCCCACTCGTCTTTCGGGAAGGTTGTGCCGTAGCGAGCTCGAACGCCGTCATCTCGGAGTGCAAAATAAGCGTGTTGGGGCGCCTGAAGGTGGCCTCCGCCGCACACAGACTGCGTCCGGCCCGCCGAAGGCGAGGACGGACGCGCAGTCGAACGATTACCTGGTTGATCCTGCCAGTAATCATATGCTTGTCTCAAAGATTAAGCCATGCATGTCTAAGTACATGCCGAAATAAGGCGAAACCGCGAATGGCTCATTAAATCAGTTATGGTTCCTTAGATCGTTTCTTCCTACTTGGATAACTGTGGCAATTCTAGAGCTAATACATGCAGTGAGCCTGGAGCCCTTTGGGTAACGGGTGCTTTTATTAGACCAAGATCGATCGGGTTTCGGCCCGTATTGTGTGGTGACTCTGGATAACTTTGTGCTGATCGCATGGCCACGAGCCGGCGACGTTTCTTTCAAGTGTCTGCCTTATCAACTTTCGATGGTAGGTTACTTGCTTACCATGGTTGTTACGGGTAACGGAGAATCAGGGTTCGATTCCGGAGAGGGAGCCTGAGAAACGGCTACCACATCCAAGGAAGGCAGCAGGCGCGCAAATTACCCACTCCCGGCACGGGGAGGTAGTGACGAAAAATAACAATACGGGACTCTTTTGAGGCCCCGTAATTGAAATGAGTACACTCTAAATCCTTTAACGAGGATCAATTGGAGGGCAAGTCTGGTGCCAGCAGCCGCGGTAATTCCAGCTCCAATAGCGTATACTAAAGCTGCTGCGGTTAAAAAGCTCGTAGTTGGATCTCAGTTCCAGACGAGTAGTGCATCTACCCGATGCGACGGCTCGGACTGAACATCATGCCGGTTCTTTCTTGGTGCACTTCATTGTGTGCCTCGAGATGGCCGGTGCTTTTACTTTGAAAAAATTAGAGTGCTCAACGCAGGCGAGTCGCCTGAATAAACTTGCATGGAATAATAGAACAAGACCTCGTTTCTGTTCTGTTGGTTTTTGGAATACGAGGTAATGATTAAGAGGGACGGACGGGGGCATTCGTATTGCGGCGCTAGAGGTGAAATTCTTGGACCGTCGCAAGACGAACTACTGCGAAAGCATTTGCCAAGAATGTTTTCATTGATCAAGAACGAAAGTCAGAGGTTCGAAGGCGATCAGATACCGCCCTAGTTCTGACCATAAACGATGCCAACCAGCGATCCGCCTGAGTTACTCAAATGACTCGGCGGGCAGCTTCCGGGAAACCAAAGTATTTGGGTTCCGGGGGAAGTATGGTTGCAAAGCTGAAACTTAAAGGAATTGACGGAAGGGCACCACCAGGAGTGGAGCCTGCGGCTTAATTTGACTCAACACGGGAAAACTTACCCGGCCCGGACACTGGGAGGATTGACAGATTGAGAGCTCTTTCTTGATTCGGTGGATGGTGGTGCATGGCCGTTCTTAGTTGGTGGAGCGATTTGTCTGGTTAATTCCGATAACGAACGAGACTCTAGCCTATTAAATAGGTGCGGGGTTCCCAGCACCTTACAACCTTCTTAGAGGGACAAGCGGCTCCTAGCCGCACGAAACAGAGCAATAACAGGTCTGTGATGCCCTTAGATGTCCGGGGCCGCACGCGCGCTACACTGAAGGAAGCAGCGTGTCTTTATCCCTGTCTGAAAAGACTGGGTAACCCGTGGAACTTCTTTCGTGATTGGGATAGGGGCTTGCAATTGTTCCCCTTGAACGAGGAATTCCCAGTAAGCGCGAGTCATAAGCTCGCGTTGATTACGTCCCTGCCCTTTGTACACACCGCCCGTCGCTACTACCGATTGAATGATTTAGTGAGGTCTTCGGACCGATGTCCGGCGCGGCCTTTCGGTTGCGCCGGTCTGTTGGAAAGATGACCAAACTTGATCATTTAGAGGAAGTAAAAGTCGTAACAAGGTTTCCGTAGGTGAACCTGCGGAAGGATCATTAACGGATTGTGAAGGGTGAGCGCCTCAGCTGCGTCTGCGCCCGACACTTTCTGCCGCTGACCCCGTTTGGACGCGGGGTCGGCTTTTCCCCACGGGGCTGCCTGAATGTGGAGCGGCACCCCGTGACAAATTGTTGCGCCCAGCGGACGCCAACACCGCGACCTTGGACGGTCGGCCAGGTGGCGGACGCGGGTACAAACGGCGCAACGCACTCATAGGTCGGCTTTCGACCCGCCACTGCACCGTGGCTCGAAGCGCTCGAAATGCGCGACCCGACCGCTGCGGGACCGCCTAGTACTGTAAACAGGAGCGGCGGAGCGCGAACGGCGAGTCGTGGTTACGTCGGTAGAAGGCGAGGCTGCGCGTTCCCGAAACGCCAGCCGAGTGCCCTCCCGACCGTTCGAGCGTGCAAGAACGAGACCCGACAATCGCGCGGCGACTGCCAAGTACGAGAGGAACGGCACAAGCGTCGGCGGTCGGTCAAGGAACTGGCGATGTGACGGGTCCGCTGTGCACCAGTGCATACCGTCCCGCCGTCCGCGGCAAGCGCCTCCGCGTCCTCGGGTGACGGAGGCTGCCGGTCGGTTCTTGCAGGCGAGGGATCTCGCTGGCACCGGTTCGCGTTGACGCGCGGCCGGTCATGGCACGGCGATGCGACGGCCGAGGTGCGCAGTACTCGATGGAGGAACCGCACGCTCCGATGACCGTCCCGCCCTCCGCGGCGTATGCGTACCGACCGTAATGGTTGCAGCAGCGCCGGCCGGCTTTTGAATTCGCCACACGAAACACGGTGCGAGATCGCGGTTAGGGGAGCGTCGACGTTGCCAGGCGTTTTGCTTGCTGCCGAGGGAAAGGCGGCACGGCCACGTCGCGCTCGTCGCGATTAGCGGGTCTGCGCGCTTTGGGAAGGTGCCGCAACGACTTGCCGAAAGAGGAAGCACGGAAGAACGAGGGACTTGGACGTCCCGACAATTGAACGCACTTGCGGCCAGGCCCTTGCTGGCTTCGTTCTTCCGCCTCGAGTAGGCTCGTACGCGGCTCCGGCGCCGAAAGTGGTCCTTGGCACCGACTTCGGTGGACGTGGGAAGTGCCGCGCAAGTACGGCGCGCCTGGCTCCACCTGTTGGCTAAAGTAGGCAGCCGGATCGGCATTTTGGTGTGCGGTGGCAAACCGTGGATGCGAAAAAAGCTTGTGCGATTTCGTGGAACAAAAAGCGGGGGTCCCCCTTTTTATGCGGAGGAGACCGACCCGCCTGCCGTGGTGAACCGCGACGCCACGGTAAAAACGGGAGAGGCTTGTCGATGGGACCGTGCATCCCGCGCTCCACGGAGGCCGGGAGGCGGCCGCCCGAGGAAATGTGTAGCCGTCGAGGCCCGCATCTGCGTGCACTCTTATCCAAATGGGTGTACCGCAGGCATTTTCTGGTTAGGCGGGCCAATGAGAGCGAGCACACAACGATACCTACGGGTCCGGCTTGGAGAACCGGCTTCGACGCCTCCCGAGTATTTATAGAGGGGTGGACCACGAAAGCACTCGCAAGTAGCGAAAGCGAAACGCCGTCCGAAACACACCGTTTGCTCGATTTGCGGCAGCCGAAAAAGGCGCGGCAGAGTTTTGGAGTCCAAGCGTGCGCTGAAAAGCGCCCTTCTTGGCCACTGTTTGGCCGAGGCCAGAAACGTTTGGTTTTGACTGTACGGAATTGAACAAACACTTTTTCACGACTCTAAGCGGTGGATCACTCGGTTCTCGGGTCGATGAAGAACGCAGCCAGCTGCGAGACTTGGTGTGAATTGCAGGACACACTGAGCACTGATTCTTTGAACGCACATTGCGGCCTTGGGTCTTCCCTTGGCTTCGTCTGTCTGAGGGTCGGATCACATATCAAGAGAGCCTTCGGCGCACAAGGGAACGTGAGCCGTCGACTCGTTTTGACCGCGTCGGCAACACGGACAGCACGCTGAACACCTCACAGCGAGCGCCAACAGCGGCCACTCAAGGGCGAGACGGTGGCGACCGTCGTGCCAGAGCCCAACCGAAACGGGGGCGACCGACTGCATTGAGGATGTGGCACCTCGTTGAGACCGCCGCAGGACTTCGAGTCGGAAGGAAGCCTGCAGGGAAAGTGCGGTCGAGGTTGCGTACTCCTCTCTGCGACCGGGCGCGCAAGAGCTGCGAGAGCCACGGACGCGCAACTTTAACGCACGGTAAACACGAGGAGCGAAAGCCGGCCAGCAAAGCTTCTCCAGCCGTGCGCAAAGTGCGCGAGATCGCAGCCTTGCGTTGCGCTTGTTGCCCTCGAAGTAAGCAGGGTGTCCCGTAGACCGGGCGCTCGAACACGCTGCGGGGCCGTGCCTCCTCCAGGCTTTGCCGCGCGAACAGGGAACGTTCGCGCGCAAAGCGCAGGGAGGTGAGGAGGCTGCGCCCGACGTTTGCGGTTCGCTGCGTACGCGGTTGATGCGGAGAGCACGGCGCGACGACTTGCCGCGAAGCGGAAAAAGTCTCCCGCACGAGTTGGCGAAACGTTGGCGAAGCTTAAGGCGTTCTCGTCGTAGTCCGCCGTCGGTCTAAGTGCTTCGCAGTTCCCGTCCCGTTCAAAAAACTGGGCCACTCCAGTTGGGGCGGGGGCGACGCTACACGAGACGATGCCTCTCGCCAGGCTGCGTGGCTGCCCTTGCGGCGGCGGCGACTGGCCTCGGCGGTGTTTGGGCTTTCGACACGGTCGTTTATCACGCAACTGCTCGGACGACGCACGCGCGCAGCGGAATGCCGCTTGCCAGCCTTGTGAAGATGTGACCCTGTACAGGGTTGCGGGCGCACTTGGTAGGGCGTCGTACTCGGTTCGCGATGGGTTTACGAACGTGTCCCGTCACTTCCACGTCACACCGGTTGTGCGCCGCACGCGTGCAGCGGGGAAGCCGATTGCCAGCCTTGTGAAGAAGTGGCCCTGTACAGGGTTGCGGGCGCACTTGGTAGGGCGAGCGCACGCGGTCGTGCAGGAAG
>NW_027464706.1:205000-207500 GCF_043290135.1 Rhipicephalus microplus
AGTTCATTCAGAAGGACAGAGAACTGAGAAATGTTGAAGCCAAGCTCCCAAAGGAGAACAGGATCCATAAGAAAATAATTGGACTCGAGGATGAAATTGACGAGGTCAATCTCCCAGCCCGAATCGTCAGGCAAAACCGTTTGGTGTGCTCGCCAGAAGACATAACAATAAAGAAGACATGGCCGGGCAAGAGAGGCAAGACAGTGATTCTTGCCCTAAATCGAAGTGCAAACAAAGCAATCGGAAGCCGAACTGCACTGAACATCGGCTGGTCACGATGCCCGATCTTTGATGACATCTTTTGGCCCAGATGCACAAGATGCGCCATGCACGGCCACATTGCTCCCGATTGCGATGGCCCCCAGCGCTGCATTAACTGTGGCCAACGAGGTCACTACCAAAGAGAATGTGAAGCAGAATCGCACTGCAACATCTGCGAGACTGAGGGTCGCACGGAGACAGATCATTCTATGATGTCCAGGGAATGCCCGGTATACATAACAAAGGTACAGGCCGAGAAAGGCAAAATTCTAGCTAGACTAAACTAAGAGTACCCAACACACAGACACAATGGCGAATAGCACTGAAATACAAATAATACAGGTAAATTTAGGCAGGGCATTTAAGGCAAATCAGTCACTAAACAATTTTCAACAAGAAGAAGAATTCGACATATCTGTACTCCAAGAACCATATTCGCTCAACAACAAAATCATAGGGTTTCCGCTAAAGCATAAAGTTATAGCCAACAACAAAGACCCGAAGACAGCCATCATAATACACAAAGAAAATATAACCGCTTTCCCAATTATTATAGAACAAAAACTAATAGCAGTCAAGATAAATAAAGGTGAAAGAGAATTGGTAATTATCAACTGTTACTGTCCTCCGAATGAAAACGTCGAGCTGGCAATGTCAGCAATAGGAAACATTTTACAGAAATTTATAGACATTAACACGATAATAATGGGTGACTTCAACTCAAAACATCAAATTTGGGGAAGCACGGAGACGGATGAGAAAGGTGAAAAAGTATTAGAATTCACAGTATTACACAACCTGACATTATTAAATGCCAAAGAATCACCTCCGACATTTAAAACAAGTAGGGCGAGGGGTTGGATTGACCTCACCATATGTGACGCAAACCTAAACCAGGATATTAAAAGCTGGGAAGTACTTAAAACCTATAATCACAGCGATCACAGATACATTAAAGTTGTTATTAAAAATGAAGAACTTCCAGAGGAATATGGCCTAACGTTAAAAGGGCAAACAAAAGTCATGGAAAAGTTGCAAATTGATCCCTGGTTTGAGGAAGTCCAGGGGAAAATAAACACGAAGGAAAGTATTGAAGAAATAGTGAATACGCTACACGAGAAAATCGAGAAACTTAAGAAGGAATTCAGTAAAAAGAAAAAACCTTCTAAACAAAAACCGAATACTTGGTGGTCAAGAGACCTAGAAATTGAAAGGAAGAGAGTCAGAGCACTACGAAGGAGGTATCAAAAGGCGAAAGGGGATATCAGAGAACAATACAAAAAGGAATACTATAAAGAACATGACACGTATAACAACATGATAGAACAGGCTAAAAACAACAGTTGGAAAACTCTATGTACTAAGGCTACGAAAAATCCATTCATCCTACCGTATAAAATTGCACGAAATAAGATGAAAACCAAGGTTATGTTTAGAAGCATCACAAAAGAAAATGGAGAAGTCACAAAGACTCTTCAGGAAACAATAGAACACATTCTAGGAAATTTATACCCTAACTGCATGGAAAATGACGAGCCAGGACACAGTCAAATACAATCAAGCAACGACACAATAAACAATAACAAACAGGGAGGAAATTGGACATCGGGAGCAGAAATGAGAGAAAGAAATTTACCCAGTGATGACCTCCCATTTACAGAGATTGAAGTAACGCAGATAGTAAAAAATCTGAGGAAAGATGTAACCCCCGGACCAGACAACCTAAAAACTAACCTCATACAAGTGATGTATGAAAGGCATAAGACTTTCTTTGTCAATCTTTTTAATGCATGCTTAAAGCACGGACATTTTCCTCAAAGATGGAAAGAATCTAAAATTATATTGATTCCAAAAGGGAACGGAGAGGACAAATCCGAGGAAAACAAATATCGCCCAATAGCTATTAACTCGATTTTGGGAAAAATATTAGAAAAGCTCATAAAAGATAGAATCTATTATTTCTTGTTTAAAAATCACCATTTTAACAAAAAACAATTTGGATTTACCCATGGGACATCAACAACCACGGCATTGGAAGAAATAATCAAACGAATAAACCAAGCGAAAATTGATAAGCTAAACAGCATGCTAATAGCACTAGATATTAAAAACGCATTCAATTCTATAAAACCCGAAGTAGTTATTCAGAAATTAGAAGAATATAAGTGTCCCAACAACCTAATAAAACTGGCGGACAATATTCTACGGAACAGGAAAATAATCTATGAAACAGATGGAG
>NW_027464706.1:212500-225000 GCF_043290135.1 Rhipicephalus microplus
AAACGTGACTACCGTGCTGTACGGTGGAGTTCTGTGCGCAAAAGCGGCGGGTGTGTTTCTAAGCACCACAGCGTTGTGTCAAAAAAGAGGTGCCTGAGAGAAACGCATGCGACTGCCGTGCTTTGCGGCATAGCACCGTGCGCAAAAACGGTGCGCATGCAAGAGGTGTCAGAGCTAGCGAACTTTTGCCACGAGCAACAGGTCACTAAAAGCCTATAGATGACGGTGTTGGAGGAAAAGAAAAATATCGAGAAAGCACTGCGGTGTGCCGTGCGTAGGGACGGGCGCGCGTGCCACATGCCGCCGAAATATGGGTGTCGGAGAAAACAGAGTGCCGCGCGTAACGAGGGGCGCGCGTGTTACAGAGAGATATGCCCAAACGCATGAAAGTGTACGCAGGTGTCCTAAGGCAGTTTTTTTTTTTTTCCTCATTTTGATGTCGCCCCGGCTGACGTGGTTTTCGTTTTTCCGTGCCGCCCCGGCTGACGCGGTTTTCGTTTTTCCGTGCCGCCCCGGCTGACGCAGTTTTTGCGCCGCCCCGGCTGACGCGGTTTTCGCGCCGCCCCGGCTGACGCGGTTCCGACTTTGCACTTTTTGGCTCACCCCGGCTGGCGGCCCACTCACTCGATCGCCAGGTCTGTTTGCCCCGGTGGTTCCACCGCCAGGCTTAAGCGCGAACTTTTTTTGTTTGTTTTCTTTTGATTAAGCGCAAGCTTTTTTCTTTGTTTTCTTTTGATTAAGCGCGGGCTTTTTTCTTTGTTTTTTTTGCATTCGCCCCGGCAGACGCGGTTTTTGCGCCGCCCCGGCTGACGCGGTTTTTGCCGCCCCGGCTGACGCAGTTCGGACTTAGCACTTTTCGGCTGTGCCTGGCTGGCGGCCCACTCACTCGATCGCCATGTCTGTTTGCCACAGTTTTCCCGGTGGTGCCGCACCCGGGCTCGCCCCGGCTGACGCGGTTTCGTGCCGCCCCGGCAGACGCGGTTTTCGCGCCGCCCCGGCTGACGCGGTTTCGTGCCGCCCCGGCAGACGCGGTTTTTTGCCGCCCCGGCTGACGCAGTTCGGACTTGGCACTTTTTGGCTGAGCCTTGCTGGCGGCCCACTCACTCGATCGCCATGTCTGTTTGCCACAGTTTTCCCGGTGGTGCCGCACCCGGGCTCGCCCCGGCAGACGCGTTTTTTTTTTCTTTCGCCCCGGCTGACGCAGTTTTCGCGCCGCCCCGGCAGACGCGGTTTTCGCGCCGCCCCGGCAGACGCGGTTTTTTGCGCCGCCCCGGCTGACGCAGTTCGGACTTGGCACTTTTTGGCTGAGCCTGGCTGGCGGCCCACTCACTCGATCGCCATGTCTGTTTGCCACAGTTTTCCCGGTGGTGCCGCACCCGGGCTCGCCCCGGCTGACGCAGTTTTCGCGCCGCCCCGGCTGACGCGGTTTCGTGCCGCCCCGGCAGACGCGGTTTTTTGCGCCGCCCCGGCTGACGCGGTTTTTTGCCGCCCCGGCTGACGCAGTTCGGACTTGGCACTTTTCGGCTGTGCCTGGCTGGCGGCCCACTCACTCGATCGCCATGTCTGTTTGCCACAGTTTTCCCGGTGGTGCCGCACCCGGGCTCGCCCCGGCAGACGCGTTTTTTTTTTTTCTTTCGCCCCGGCTGACGCAGTTTTCGCGCCGCCCCGGCTGACGCGGTTTCGTGCCGCCCCGGCAGACGCGGTTTTTTGCGCCGCCCCGGCTGACGCGGTTTTTGCCGCCCCGGCTGACGCAGTTCGGACTTAGCACTTTTCGGCTGTGCCTGGCTGGCGGCCCACTCACTCGATCGCCATGTCTGTTTGCCACAGTTTTCCCGGTGGTGCCGCACCCGGGCTCGCCCCGGCTGACGCAGTTTTCGCGCCGCCCCGGCTGACGCGGTTTCGTGCCGCCCCGGCAGACGCGGTTTTCGCGCCGCCCCGGCTGACGCGGTTTCGTGCCGCCCCGGCAGACGCGGTTTTTTGCCGCCCCAGCTGACGCAGTTCGGACTTAGCACTTTTTGGCTGAGCCTTGCTGGCGGCCCACTCACTCGATCGCCATGTCTGTTTGCCACAGTTTTCCCGGTGGTGCCGCACCCGGGCTCGCCCCGGCAGACGCGTTTTTTTTTTTCTTTCGCCCCGGCTGACGCAGTTTTCGCGCCGCCCCGGCAGACGCGGTTTTCGCGCCGCCCCGGCAGACGCGGTTTTTTGCGCCGCCCCGGCTGACGCGGTTTTTTGCCGCCCCGGCTGACGCAGTTCGGACTTGGCACTTTTTGGCTGAGCCTGGCTGGCGGCCCACTCACTCGATCGCCATGTCTGTTTGCCACAGTTTTCCCGGTGGTGCCGCACCCGGGCTCGCCCCGGCTGACGCAGTTTTCGCGCCGCCCCGGCTGACGCGGTTTCGTGCCGCCCCGGCAGACGCGGTTTTTTGCGCCGCCCCGGCTGACGCGGTTTTTTGCCGCCCCGGCTGACACGGTTCGGACTTTGCACTTTTCGGCTGTGCCTGGCTGGCGGCCCACTCACTCGATCGCCATGTCTGTTTGCCACAGTTTTCCCGGTGGTGCCGCACCCGGGCTCGCCCCGGCAGACGCGTTTTTTTTTTTTTTTTCTTTCGCCCCGGCTGACGCAGTTTTCGCGCCGCCCCGGCTGACGCGGTTTCGTGCCGCCCCGGCAGACGCGGTTTTTTGCGCCGCCCCGGCTGACGTGGTTTTTGCCGCCCCGGCTGACGCAGTTCGGACTTTGCACTTTTTGGCTGAGCCTGGCTGGCGGCCCACTCACTCGATCGCCATGTCTGTTTGCCACAGTTTTCCCGGTGGTGCCGCACCCGGGCTCGCCCCGGCAGACGCGTTTTTTTTTTTTTCCTTCGCCCCGGCAGACGTGGTTCCCCCCCCCCCCCTCCGTCTTTCTTTTTGTTTTTTTTTTTCGCCGCGGCTGAAGTGGATTTTTCGGTGCCTCGACGCCCCGGTAGTCGCGGTTTTTCCGTTTCCGCACGGCCCCGGCTGACGCTGCTCGGTCACAGTCGCCTTTTGTGGTGATTGCAGACTTCTTGAGCGCGGGTGTTTTTTTTTTTTGTTGTTGTTGTTGTTTTATTACGCATTCGCTCCAGCAGACGCTGTTTAGACTTTTTGTTTCCTCTTTTATCCTGCGACGAGGTGACGAGGTTTATTCGGTGCCCCGCCGCCCCGGCTGAAGTGATTTTTCCTGTCCCGTGCCGCCCCGGCTGACGCGGTTGGGACTTCGCGTTTGTTCGGCCGCCACGGGTTTTGGCGCACTCGCTCGGTTGCTTGTTGTTGCCACTTGTTGCGAACCCAGGTTTCTTGAGCGAGCGCGGGCGTTTTTTCTTCCTTTCTTTCTTTGTTCTATGTGTTAGCGAATCGGCCTTTAATATCACACGAGGACTCACAACCAACAATTTTCAGTTTGAAGTGTAAAAAATCTGCAGGTGTTGACGTAACTGACTTGCCCCGTACCCTTGAGTACATCCATGAAGTTCTCGTAGTACTACTAAATCGCATTATTCCAAGTGGAGAAATTCCCATAAACTTGCAAACCTCTACACGAAAATCGGTGCGCGTGATAAAGTTGAAAATTATCGTCCGATATCAAATGTGCCTTCTATAACACAAATTCTAGGAAAAAAAAAAAAAAAAACACTTGTTCGCCGTTTTCTGCGCCGTGACTGGCAGCACTCCGGCGAAGCGAAACGGGGTCGATTCGAGCACGATATCGGCGTCTTTCGACGTGCTCGCCGGCGACCGTCGCACGAGTACGTCGCACGAGCGCGTCTGCCGGGGCGCCGTTTGCGAAGCCGACGCAAAAGTGGGAACCGCCGCTCGGATGATCGCCGCTTTCGGCAGAGTGAGTGTTGGCACTCCGGGGAAGCGAAACAGCGTGAATGCGCCCACGAAATCGGCGTATTTTGAAGTGCCCGCCGGCGACCGTCGCACGAGTACGGTAAACCGCGTCAGCCGGGGCGTAGTTCGGGACGCCGACGAAAAAGTGGGAAGCGCAACTCGGATCTTCGCCGTTTTTGCAGGAGTGAGTGGCGGCCCTCCTGCGAGACCAAGAAGCATCGATTCGTGCACGAATTCGGCGCCTTTCGACGTGATCGCCGGCGACCGTCGCTCGAGTAGGGCAAACCGCGTCTGCCGGGGCGGGCTTCGGGACGCCGATGCGAAAGTGGGAAACGCTGCTCGGATGTTCGCCGTTTTTGGCCGAGTGAGTGCTGGCACTCGGGCGAAGCCAAACGGGGCCGATTACGGCACGATATCGGCGTCTTTCGACGTGCCCGCCGGCGACCGTCGCACGAGTACGGTAAACCGCGTCAGCCCGGGCGGAGTTCGGGACGCCGATGCGAAAGTGGAGAACGCCGCTCGGATCTTCGCCGTTTTTGGAGGAGTGAGTGGCGGCACTCCGGAGAAGCCAAGGAGCGCCAATTAGCGCACGATATCGGCGTCTTTCGACGCGCTCGCCGGCGACCGTCGCACGAGTAGGGCAAACCGCGTCTGCCGGGGCGGGGTTTACGACGCCGACGCAAAAGTGGGAACCGCCGCTCGGATGTTGGCCGTTTTTGGCAGAGTGAGTGCTGGCACTCCGGCGACGCGAAAGAGCGCGAATGCGCCCACGAAAGTGGCGTATTTGGACGTGCGTGACGGCGACCGCTGCAGGAGTACGAAAAACCACGTCAGCCGGGGCGAGCGACACACGGCGGTCTGGGTGCTTATCGCTGCTATTATAGGGGCACCCCGGCAGACGCAGAAAAAAAAAAAAAATTTTCGACCTTCTTTTTTGCTGGTCGAGCTCGGGTAACCCAGGTCGCAATGGGAGCCGCGCACGAAAGCGGCGTCGCGAGACGCGTTCGCGGTCGCTAGTCGCACGAGCTCGGCAACCGCGTCAGCCGGCGCGGAGTTCGGGATGCCGACGGCTAAGTGGGTACCGCTGCTCGGATGTTCGCCGTTTTTGGCCGAGTGAGTGCTGGCACTCCGGTGAAGCCAAGGAGCGCCAATTCGTGCACGATATCGGCGTCTTTCGACGTGCCCGCCGGCCACCGCCGCACGAGTACGGCAAACCGCGTCTGCCGGGGCGGGGTTCGCGACGCGTACGCAATAGTGGGAACCGTCGCTCGGATGTTCGTCGTCTTTGGCCGAGCGAGTGCTGGCACTCCGGCGAAGCGAAACGGGGCCGATTCGGGCACGATATCGGCGTATTTCGACGTGCTCGCCGGCGACCGTCGCACGAGTACGGCAAAGCGCGTCTGCCGGGGCGAGGTTTGCGACGCCGACGAAAAAGTGGGAAGCGCCGCTCGGATCTTCGCCGTTTTTGCAGGAGTGAGTGGCGGCCCTCCTGCGAGACCAAGAAGCATCGACTCGCGCACGATATCGGTGTCTTTCGACGTGCCCGCCGGCCACCGCCGCACGAGTACGGCAAACCGCGTATGCCGGGGCGGGGTTGGCGACGCCGACGCAAAAGTGGGAACCGCCACTAGGATGTTCGCCGTTTTTGGCAGAGTGAGTGCTGGCACTCCGGCGAAGCGAAAGAGCGCGAATGCGCCCACGAAAGTGGCGTGTTTGGACGTGCTTGACGACGACCACCGCAGGAAAACGAAAAACCACGTCAGCCGGGGCGAGCGACCCATGGCGGTCTGGGTGCTTATCGCTGCTATTATAGGGGCACCCCGGCAGACGCAAAAAAAAAAAAAAAAATTTTTTTCGACATTCTTTTTTGCTCGTCGACCTCGGGTGACCCAGGTCGCAGTGGGAGCCGCGCACGAAAGCGGCGTCGCGAGACGGCTTCGCGGTCGCTAGTCGCACGAGCTCGGCAACCGCGTCTGCCGGGGCGGAGTTCGGGACGCCGACGGCTAAGTGGGAACCGCCGCTCGGATGTTCGCCGTTTGTGGCCGAGTGAGTGCTGGCACTCCGGCGAAGCCAAACGGGGCCGATTCCGGCACGATATCGGCGTCTTTCTACGTGCTCGCCGGCGACCGTCGCACGAGTACGGCAAAGTGCGTCTGCCGGGGCGGGGTTTGCGACGCGTACGCAATAGTGAGAACCGTCGCTCGGATGTTCGTCGTCTTTCGCCGAGCCAGTGCTGGCAATCCGGCGAAGCCGAACGGAGCCGATTCGGGCACGATATCGGCGTCTTTCCACGTGCTCGCCGGCGACCGTCGCACGAGTACGGTAAACCGCGTCAGCCGGGGCGGAGTTCGGGACGCCGATGCGAAAGTGGGAAGCGCCGCTCGGATCTTCGCCGTTTTTGGAGGAGTCAGTGGCGGCACTCCGGTGAAGCCAAGGTGCGCCAATTCGCGCACGATATCGGCGTCTTTCGACGTGCCCGCCGGCCACCGTCGCACGAGTACGGCAAACCTCGTCTGCCGGGGCGGGGTTTGCGACGCCGACGCAAAAGTGGGAACCGCCGCTCGGATGTTCGCCGTTTTTGGCAGAGTGAGTGCTGGCACTCCGGCGAAGCGAAAGAGCGCGAATGCGCCCACGAAAGTGGCGTGTTTGGACGTGCTTGACGACGACCACCGCAGGAAAACGAAAAACCACGTCAGCCGGGGCGAGCGACCCATGGCGGTCTGGGTGCTTATCGCTGCTATTATAGGGGCACCCCGGCAGACGCAAAAAAAAAAAAAAAATTTTTTTCGACATTCTTTTTTGCTCGTCGACCTCGGGTGACCCAGGTCGCAGTGGGAGCCGCGCACGAAAGCGGCGTCGCGAGACGGCTTCGCGGTCGCTAGTCGCACGAGCTCGGCAACCGCGTCTGCCGGGGCGGAGTTCGGGACGCCGACGGCTAAGTGGGAACCGCCGCTCGGATGTTCGCCGTTTGTGGCCGAGTGAGTGCTGGCACTCCGGCGAAGCCAAACGGGGCCGATTCCGGCACGATATCGGCGTCTTTCTACGTGCTCGCCGGCGACCGTCGCACGAGTACGGCAAAGTGCGTCTGCCGGGGCGGGGTTTGCGACGCGTACGCAATAGTGAGAACCGTCGCTCGGATGTTCGTCGTCTTTCGCCGAGCCAGTGCTGGCACTCCGGCGAAGCCGAACGGAGCCGATTCGGGCACGATATCGGCGTCTTTCCACGTGCTCGCCGGCGACCGTCGCACGAGTACGGTAAACCGCGTCAGCCGGGGCGGAGTTCGGGACGCCGATGCGAAAGTGGGAAGCGCCGCTCGGATCTTCGCCGTTTTTGGAGGAGTCAGTGGCGGCACTCCGGTGAAGCCAAGGTGCGCCAATTCGCGCACGATATCGGCGTCTTTCGACGTGCCCGCCGGCCACCGTCGCACGAGTACGGCAAACCTCGTCTGCCGGGGCGGGGTTTGCGACGCCGACGCAAAAGTGGGAACCGCCGCTCGGATGTTCGCCGTTTTTGGCAGAGTGAGTGCTGGCACTCCGGCGAAGCGAAAGAGCGTGAATGCGCCCACGAAAGTAGCGTATTTGGACGTGCTTGACGGCGACCGCCGCAGGAGTACGAAAAACCACGTCAGCCGGGGCGAGCGACCCACGGCGGTCTGGGTGCTTATCGCTGCTATTATAGGGGCACCCCGGCAGACGCAGAAAGAAAAAAAAAAATGGAGACATGGCGTGCGTCACCGTGCGGCTTCGCAGCGTTGCCGAAGTCGCCGAGCCCTTCGACTGAGCCGAACGGCGGACAGGGAACGTTGGTCGGCCGTTCTAACCTGTCGGTGCCACGCCGAGACGTCGTTAAGGAAAACCGCGTCGTGGGCCTCTACGACGCCGTCGAGTCGTTGTACGTTTGGTGTCCAGCGTGTCGGCGGCGAGTAGCGGACACGTCGTTCACGACTTCGGTCTTTCGCAGTCGACGCGAACTTGCGGAGAGTCGTGGTGCCTCACGTTTTCGGCAGAAACCGCGGCGGAATTTTCCCGTGCGTGCGCGCACGACCTCGGTGCTGTGCCGTCAGCGTAGTGTTGCACAAACTCGTGGCCTACCCAAGGTGCGGTACGTTTGCGGCCGTATCCTCGGTGGGAATTTCGTGAGTAGGGTCCCAAATTCTACGACCTCGGCGGGTTTGAGAGCGACGTAGACTTGTGGCACGCTCAACATGCCACACGTTTCGGGGCACACCCGCGGTGAAATTTTCTCGAGTACGCTCGTATTAGGGCCCAAGGAGGTCTGGGTACTTATCGCTGCTATTATGTGGGGGTTCTCGTGAGCGGCGTACGCGAAAGCGACCGGGTGTCTGATATGCGGCGGGCTTCGGCCTCGTCAAGCGTGTCCTCGGGTCTGCTCCAGGGGAATCCACGGCAGTCGTCTGCAGCCTCATCCGCTTGATGCGTTAGGGGCTGGTTGTCGGACGGTGCCGTTTTACCACGATATCGAGGTGTGTTCCGTGTCGTCCTCGGGCGATTCAGATGCGAAAGCGCCGAAGACGCGGGCGTGACCCGTCGTCTGGCGGCTTTGCAGTCTCGGCTCCGTTGCTAGTTCCGGCCGGTCCACCGACAGTGCAGCGGGCTTGGGCAACCCGCACGGCGCGACCGAGTCGATGCAACGAAAAAGAGCGAGCATGAACGTGCTTCTTGCCGCACGGCTCCCACTCGTCTTTCGGGAAGGTTGTGCCGTAGCGAGCTCGAACGCCGTCATCTCGGAGTGCAAAATAAGCGTGTTGGGGCGCCTGAAGGTGGCCTCCGCCGCACACAGACTGCGTCCGGCCCGCCGAGGGCGAGGACGGACGCGCAGTCGAACGATTACCTGGTTGATCCTGCCAGTAATCATATGCTTGTCTCAAAGATTAAGCCATGCATGTCTAAGTACATGCCGAAATAAGGCGAAACCGCGAATGGCTCATTAAATCAGTTATGGTTCCTTAGATCGTTTCTTCCTACTTGGATAACTGTGGCAATTCTAGAGCTAATACATGCAGTGAGCCTGGAGCCCTTTGGGTAACGGGTGCTTTTATTAGACCAAGATCGATCGGGTTTCGGCCCGTATTGTGTGGTGACTCTGGATAACTTTGTGCTGATCGCATGGCCACGAGCCGGCGACGTTTCTTTCAAGTGTCTGCCTTATCAACTTTCGATGGTAGGTTACTTGCTTACCATGGTTGTTACGGGTAACGGAGAATCAGGGTTCGATTCCGGAGAGGGAGCCTGAGAAACGGCTACCACATCCAAGGAAGGCAGCAGGCGCGCAAATTACCCACTCCCGGCACGGGGAGGTAGTGACGAAAAATAACAATACGGGACTCTTTTGAGGCCCCGTAATTGAAATGAGTACACTCTAAATCCTTTAACGAGGATCAATTGGAGGGCAAGTCTGGTGCCAGCAGCCGCGGTAATTCCAGCTCCAATAGCGTATACTAAAGCTGCTGCGGTTAAAAAGCTCGTAGTTGGATCTCAGTTCCAGACGAGTAGTGCATCTACCCGATGCGACGGCTCGGACTGAACATCATGCCGGTTCTTTCTTGGTGCACTTCATTGTGTGCCTCGAGATGGCCGGTGCTTTTACTTTGAAAAAATTAGAGTGCTCAACGCAGGCGAGTCGCCTGAATAAACTTGCATGGAATAATAGAACAAGACCTCGTTTCTGTTCTGTTGGTTTTTGGAATACGAGGTAATGATTAAGAGGGACGGACGGGGGCATTCGTATTGCGGCGCTAGAGGTGAAATTCTTGGACCGTCGCAAGACGAACTACTGCGAAAGCATTTGCCAAGAATGTTTTCATTGATCAAGAACGAAAGTCAGAGGTTCGAAGGCGATCAGATACCGCCCTAGTTCTGACCATAAACGATGCCAACCAGCGATCCGCCTGAGTTACTCAAATGACTCGGCGGGCAGCTTCCGGGAAACCAAAGTATTTGGGTTCCGGGGGAAGTATGGTTGCAAAGCTGAAACTTAAAGGAATTGACGGAAGGGCACCACCAGGAGTGGAGCCTGCGGCTTAATTTGACTCAACACGGGAAAACTTACCCGGCCCGGACACTGGGAGGATTGACAGATTGAGAGCTCTTTCTTGATTCGGTGGATGGTGGTGCATGGCCGTTCTTAGTTGGTGGAGCGATTTGTCTGGTTAATTCCGATAACGAACGAGACTCTAGCCTATTAAATAGGTGCGGGGTTCCCAGCACCTTACAACCTTCTTAGAGGGACAAGCGGCTCCTAGCCGCACGAAACAGAGCAATAACAGGTCTGTGATGCCCTTAGATGTCCGGGGCCGCACGCGCGCTACACTGAAGGAAGCAGCGTGTCTTTATCCCTGTCTGAAAAGACTGGGTAACCCGTGGAACTTCTTTCGTGATTGGGATAGGGGCTTGCAATTGTTCCCCTTGAACGAGGAATTCCCAGTAAGCGCGAGTCATAAGCTCGCGTTGATTACGTCCCTGCCCTTTGTACACACCGCCCGTCGCTACTACCGATTGAATGATTTAGTGAGGTCTTCGGACCGATGTCCGGCGCGGCCTTTCGGTTGCGCCGGTCTGTTGGAAAGATGACCAAACTTGATCATTTAGAGGAAGTAAAAGTCGTAACAAGGTTTCCGTAGGTGAACCTGCGGAAGGATCATTAACGGATTGTGAAGGGTGAGCGCCTCAGCTGCGTCTGCGCCCGACACTTTCTGCCGCTGACCCCGTTTGGACGCGGGGTCGGCTTTTCCCCACGGGGCTGCCTGAATGTGGAGCGGCACCCCGTGACAAATTGTTGCGCCCAGCGGACGCCAACACCGCGACCTTGGACGGTCGGCCAGGTGGCGGACGCGGGTACAAACGGCGCAACGCACTCATAGGTCGGCTTTCGACCCGCCACTGCACCGTGGCTCGAAGCGCTCGAAATGCGCGACCCGACCGCTGCGGGACCGCCTAGTACTGTAAACAGGAGCGGCGGAGCGCGAACGGCGAGTCGTGGTTACGTCGGTAGAAGGCGAGGCTGCGCGTTCCCGAAACGCCAGCCGAGTGCCCTCCCGACCGTTCGAGCGTGCAAGAACGAGACCCGACAATCGCGCGGCGACTGCCAAGTACGAGAGGAACGGCACAAGCGTCGGCGGTCGGTCAAGGAACTGGCGATGTGACGGGTCCGCTGTGCACCAGTGCATACCGTCCCGCCGTCCGCGGCAAGCGCCTCCGCGTCCTCGGGTGACGGAGGCTGCCGGTCGGTTCTTGCAGGCGAGGGATCTCGCTGGCACCGGTTCGCGTTGACGCGCGGCCGGTCATGGCACGGCGATGCGACGGCCGAGGTGCGCAGTACTCGATGGAGGAACCGCACGCTCCGATGACCGTCCCGCCCTCCGCGGCGTATGCGTACCGACCGTAATGGTTGCAGCAGCGCCGGCCGGCTTTTGAATTCGCCACACGAAACACGGTGCGAGATCGCGGTTAGGGGAGCGTCGACGTTGCCAGGCGTTTTGCTTGCTGCCGAGGGAAAGGCGGCACGGCCACGTCGCGCTCGTCGCGATTAGCGGGTCTGCGCGCTTTGGGAAGGTGCCGCAACGACTTGCCGAAAGAGGAAGCACGGAAGAACGAGGGACTTGGACGTCCCGACAATTGAACGCACTTGCGGCCAGGCCCTTGCTGGCTTCGTTCTTCCGCCTCGAGTAGGCTCGTACGCGGCTCCGGCGCCGAAAGTGGTCCTTGGCACCGACTTCGGTGGACGTGGGAAGTGCCGCGCAAGTACGGCGCGCCTGGCTCCACCTGTTGGCTAAAGTAGGCAGCCGGATCGGCATTTTGGTGTGCGGTGGCAAACCGTGGATGCGAAAAAAGCTTGTGCGATTTCGTGGAACAAAAAGCGGGGGTCCCCCTTTTTATGCGGAGGAGACCGACCCGCCCGCCGTGGTGAACCGCGACGCCACGGTAAAAACGGGAGAGGCTTGTCGATGGGACCGTGCATCCCGCGCTCCACGGAGGCCGGGAGGCGGCCGCCCGAGGAAATGTGTAGCCGTCGAGGCCCGCATCTGCGTGCACTCTTATCCAAATGGGTGTACCGCAGGCATTTTCTGGTTAGGCGGGCCAATGAGAGCGAGCACACAACGATACCTACGGGTCCGGCTTGGAGAACCGGCTTCGACGCCTCCCGAGTATTTATAGAGGGGTGGACCACGAAAGCACTCGCAAGTAGCGGAAGCGAAACGCCGTCCGAAACACACCGTTTGCTCGATTTGCGGCAGCCGAAAAAGGCGCGGCAGAGTTTTGGAGTCCAAGCGTGCGCTGAAAAGCGCCCTTCTTGGCCACTGTTTGGCCGAGTGCCAGAAACGTTTGGTTTTGACTGTACGGAATTGAACAAACACTTTTTCACGACTCTAAGCGGTGGATCACTCGGTTCTCGGGTCGATGAAGAACGCAGCCAGCTGCGAGACTTGGTGTGAATTGCAGGACACACTGAGCACTGATTCTTTGAACGCACATTGCGGCCTTGGGTCTTCCCTTGGCTTCGTCTGTCTGAGGGTCGGATCACATATCAAGAGAGCCTTCGGCGCACAAGGGAACGTGAGCCGTCGACTCGTTTTGACCGCGTCGGCAACACGGACAGCACGCTGAACACCTCACAGCGAGCGCCAACAGCGGC
>NW_027464706.1:232500-245000 GCF_043290135.1 Rhipicephalus microplus
TGGCTGGCGGCCCACTCACTCGATCGCCATGTCTGTTTGCCACAGTTTTCCCGGTGGTGCCGCACCCGGGCTCGCCCCGGCTGACGCAGTTTTCGCGCCGCCCCGGCTGACGCGGTTTCGTGCCGCCCCGGCAGACGCGGTTTTTTGCGCCGCCCCGGCTGACGCGGTTTTTTGCCGCCCCGGCTGACGCAGTTCGGACTTGGCACTTTTCGGCTGTGCCTGGCTGGCGGCCCACTCACTCGATCGCCATGTCTGTTTGCCACAGTTTTCCCGGTGGTGCCGCACCCGGGCTCGCCCCGGCAGACGCGTTTTTTTTTTTCTTTCGCCCCGGCTGACGCAGTTTTCGCGCCGCCCCGGCTGACGCGGTTTCGTGCCGCCCCGGCAGACGCGGTTTTTTGCGCCGCCCCGGCTGACGCGGTTTTTGCCGCCCCGGCTGACGCAGTTCGGACTTAGCACTTTTTGGCTGAGCCTGGCTGGTGGCCCACTCACTCGATCGCCATGTCTGTTAGCCACAGTTTTCCCGGTGGTGCCGCACCCGGGCTCGCCCCGGCTGACGCAGTTTTCGCGCCGCCCCGGCTGACGCGGTTTCGTGCCGCCCCGGCAGACGCGGTTTTCGCGCCGCCCCGGCTGACGCGGTTTTTGCCGCCCCGGCTGGCGCAGTTCGGACTTAGCACTTTTCGGCTGTGCCTGGCTGGCGGCCCACTCACTCGATCGCCATGTCTGTTTGCCACAGTTTTCCCGGTGGTGCCGCACCCGGGCTCGCCCCGGCTGACGCAGTTTTCGCGCCGCCCCGGCTGACGCGGTTTCGTGCCGCCCCGGCAGACGCGGTTTTCGCGCCGCCCCGGCTGACGCGGTTTCGTGCCGCCCCGGCAGACGCGGTTTTTTGCCGCCCCAGCTGACGCAGTTCGGACTTAGCACTTTTTGGCTGAGCCTTGCTGGCGGCCCACTCACTCGATCGCCATGTCTGTTTGCCACAGTTTTCCCGGTGGTGCCGCACCCGGGCTCGCCCCGGCAGACGCGTTTTTTTTTTCTTTCGCCCCGGCTGACGCAGTTTTCGCGCCGCCCCGGCAGACGCGGTTTTCGCGCCGCCCCGGCAGACGCGGTTTTTTGCGCCGCCCCGGCTGACGCGGTTTTTTGCCGCCCCGGCTGACGCAGTTCGGACTTGGCACTTTTTGGCTGAGCCTGGCTGGCGGCCCACTCACTCGATCGCCATGTCTGTTTGCCACAGTTTTCCCGGTGGTGCCGCACCCGGGCTCGCCCCGGCTGACGCAGTTTTCGCGCCGCCCCGGCTGACGCGGTTTCGTGCCGCCCCGGCAGACGCGGTTTTTTGCGCCGCCCCGGCTGACGCGGTTTTTTGCCGCCCCGGCTGACACGGTTCGGACTTTGCACTTTTCGGCTGTGCCTGGCTGGCGGCCCACTCACTCGATCGCCATGTCTGTTTGCCACAGTTTTCCCGGTGGTGCCGCACCCGGGCTCGCCCCGGCAGACGCGTTTTTTTTTTTTTTCTTTCGCCCCGGCTGACGCAGTTTTCGCGCCGCCCCGGCTGACGCGGTTTCGTGCCGCCCCGGCAGACGCGGTTTTTTGCGCCGCCCCGGCTGACGTGGTTTTTGCCGCCCCGGCTGACGCAGTTCGGACTTTGCACTTTTTGGCTGAGCCTGGCTGGCGGCCCACTCACTCGATCGCCATGTCTGTTTGCCACAGTTTTCCCGGTGGTGCCGCACCCGGGCTCGCCCCGGCAGACGCGTTTTTTTTTTTTCCTTCGCCCCGGCAGACGTGGTTCCCCCCCCCCCCTCCGTCTTTCTTTTTGTTTTTTTTTTTCGCCGCGGCTGAAGTGGATTTTTCGGTGCCTCGACGCCCCGGTAGTCGCGGTTTTTCCGTTTCCGCACGGCCCCGGCTGACGCTGCTCGGTCACAGTCGCCTTTTGTGGTGATTGCAGACTTCTTGAGCGCGGGTGTTTTTTTTTTTTGTTGTTGTTGTTGTTTTATTACGCATTCGCTCCAGCAGACGCTGTTTAGACTTTTTGTTTCCTCTTTTATCCTGCGACGAGGTGACGAGGTTTATTCGGTGCCCCGCCGCCCCGGCTGAAGTGATTTTTCCTGTCCCGTGCCGCCCCGGCTGACGCGGTTGGGACTTCGCGTTTGTTCGGCCGCCACGGGTTTTGGCGCACTCGCTCGGTTGCTTGTTGTTGCCACTTGTTGCGAACCCAGGTTTCTTGAGCGAGCGCGGGCGTTTTTTCTTCCTTTCTTTCTTTGTTCTATGTGTTAGCGAATCGGCCTTTAATATCACACGAGGACTCACAACCAACAATTTTCAGTTTGAAGTGTAAAAAATCTGCAGGTGTTGACGTAACTGACTTGCCCCGTACCCTTGAGTACATCCATGAAGTTCTCGTAGTACTACTAAATCGCATTATTCCAAGTGGAGAAATTCCCATAAACTTGCAAACCTCTACACGAAAATCGGTGCGCGTGATAAAGTTGAAAATTATCGTCCGATATCAAATGTGCCTTCTATAACACAAATTCTAGGAAAAAAAAAAAAAAAAACACTTGTTCGCCGTTTTCTGCGCCGTGACTGGCAGCACTCCGGCGAAGCGAAACGGGGTCGATTCGAGCACGATATCGGCGTCTTTCGACGTGCTCGCCGGCGACCGTCGCACGAGTACGTCGCACGAGCGCGTCTGCCGGGGCGCCGTTTGCGAAGCCGACGCAAAAGTGGGAACCGCCGCTCGGATGATCGCCGCTTTCGGCAGAGTGAGTGTTGGCACTCCGGGGAAGCGAAACAGCGTGAATGCGCCCACGAAATCGGCGTATTTTGAAGTGCCCGCCGGCGACCGTCGCACGAGTACGGTAAACCGCGTCAGCCGGGGCGTAGTTCGGGACGCCGACGAAAAAGTGGGAAGCGCAACTCGGATCTTCGCCGTTTTTGCAGGAGTGAGTGGCGGCCCTCCTGCGAGACCAAGAAGCATCGATTCGTGCACGAATTCGGCGCCTTTCGACGTGATCGCCGGCGACCGTCGCTCGAGTAGGGCAAACCGCGTCTGCCGGGGCGGGCTTCGGGACGCCGATGCGAAAGTGGGAAACGCTGCTCGGATGTTCGCCGTTTTTGGCCGAGTGAGTGCTGGCACTCGGGCGAAGCCAAACGGGGCCGATTACGGCACGATATCGGCGTCTTTCGACGTGCCCGCCGGCGACCGTCGCACGAGTACGGTAAACCGCGTCAGCCCGGGCGGAGTTCGGGACGCCGATGCGAAAGTGGAGAACGCCGCTCGGATCTTCGCCGTTTTTGGAGGAGTGAGTGGCGGCACTCCGGAGAAGCCAAGGAGCGCCAATTAGCGCACGATATCGGCGTCTTTCGACGCGCTCGCCGGCGACCGTCGCACGAGTAGGGCAAACCGCGTCTGCCGGGGCGGGGTTTACGACGCCGACGCAAAAGTGGGAACCGCCGCTCGGATGTTGGCCGTTTTTGGCAGAGTGAGTGCTGGCACTCCGGCGACGCGAAAGAGCGCGAATGCGCCCACGAAAGTGGCGTATTTGGACGTGCGTGACGGCGACCGCTGCAGGAGTACGAAAAACCACGTCAGCCGGGGCGAGCGACACACGGCGGTCTGGGTGCTTATCGCTGCTATTATAGGGGCACCCCGGCAGACGCAGAAAAAAAAAAAAAAATTTTCGACCTTCTTTTTTGCTGGTCGAGCTCGGGTAACCCAGGTCGCAATGGGAGCCGCGCACGAAAGCGGCGTCGCGAGACGCGTTCGCGGTCGCTAGTCGCACGAGCTCGGCAACCGCGTCAGCCGGCGCGGAGTTCGGGATGCCGACGGCTAAGTGGGTACCGCTGCTCGGATGTTCGCCGTTTTTGGCCGAGTGAGTGCTGGCACTCCGGTGAAGCCAAGGAGCGCCAATTCGTGCACGATATCGGCGTCTTTCGACGTGCCCGCCGGCCACCGCCGCACGAGTACGGCAAACCGCGTCTGCCGGGGCGGGGTTCGCGACGCGTACGCAATAGTGGGAACCGTCGCTCGGATGTTCGTCGTCTTTGGCCGAGCGAGTGCTGGCACTCCGGCGAAGCGAAACGGGGCCGATTCGGGCACGATATCGGCGTATTTCGACGTGCTCGCCGGCGACCGTCGCACGAGTACGGCAAAGCGCGTCTGCCGGGGCGAGGTTTGCGACGCCGACGAAAAAGTGGGAAGCGCCGCTCGGATCTTCGCCGTTTTTGCAGGAGTGAGTGGCGGCCCTCCTGCGAGACCAAGAAGCATCGACTCGCGCACGATATCGGTGTCTTTCGACGTGCCCGCCGGCCACCGCCGCACGAGTACGGCAAACCGCGTATGCCGGGGCGGGGTTGGCGACGCCGACGCAAAAGTGGGAACCGCCACTAGGATGTTCGCCGTTTTTGGCAGAGTGAGTGCTGGCACTCCGGCGAAGCGAAAGAGCGCGAATGCGCCCACGAAAGTGGCGTGTTTGGACGTGCTTGACGACGACCACCGCAGGAAAACGAAAAACCACGTCAGCCGGGGCGAGCGACCCATGGCGGTCTGGGTGCTTATCGCTGCTATTATAGGGGCACCCCGGCAGACGCAAAAAAAAAAAAAAAAATTTTTTTCGACATTCTTTTTTGCTCGTCGACCTCGGGTGACCCAGGTCGCAGTGGGAGCCGCGCACGAAAGCGGCGTCGCGAGACGGCTTCGCGGTCGCTAGTCGCACGAGCTCGGCAACCGCGTCTGCCGGGGCGGAGTTCGGGACGCCGACGGCTAAGTGGGAACCGCCGCTCGGATGTTCGCCGTTTGTGGCCGAGTGAGTGCTGGCACTCCGGCGAAGCCAAACGGGGCCGATTCCGGCACGATATCGGCGTCTTTCTACGTGCTCGCCGGCGACCGTCGCACGAGTACGGCAAAGTGCGTCTGCCGGGGCGGGGTTTGCGACGCGTACGCAATAGTGAGAACCGTCGCTCGGATGTTCGTCGTCTTTCGCCGAGCCAGTGCTGGCAATCCGGCGAAGCCGAACGGAGCCGATTCGGGCACGATATCGGCGTCTTTCCACGTGCTCGCCGGCGACCGTCGCACGAGTACGGTAAACCGCGTCAGCCGGGGCGGAGTTCGGGACGCCGATGCGAAAGTGGGAAGCGCCGCTCGGATCTTCGCCGTTTTTGGAGGAGTCAGTGGCGGCACTCCGGTGAAGCCAAGGTGCGCCAATTCGCGCACGATATCGGCGTCTTTCGACGTGCCCGCCGGCCACCGTCGCACGAGTACGGCAAACCTCGTCTGCCGGGGCGGGGTTTGCGACGCCGACGCAAAAGTGGGAACCGCCGCTCGGATGTTCGCCGTTTTTGGCAGAGTGAGTGCTGGCACTCCGGCGAAGCGAAAGAGCGCGAATGCGCCCACGAAAGTGGCGTGTTTGGACGTGCTTGACGACGACCACCGCAGGAAAACGAAAAACCACGTCAGCCGGGGCGAGCGACCCATGGCGGTCTGGGTGCTTATCGCTGCTATTATAGGGGCACCCCGGCAGACGCAAAAAAAAAAAAAAAATTTTTTTCGACATTCTTTTTTGCTCGTCGACCTCGGGTGACCCAGGTCGCAGTGGGAGCCGCGCACGAAAGCGGCGTCGCGAGACGGCTTCGCGGTCGCTAGTCGCACGAGCTCGGCAACCGCGTCTGCCGGGGCGGAGTTCGGGACGCCGACGGCTAAGTGGGAACCGCCGCTCGGATGTTCGCCGTTTGTGGCCGAGTGAGTGCTGGCACTCCGGCGAAGCCAAACGGGGCCGATTCCGGCACGATATCGGCGTCTTTCTACGTGCTCGCCGGCGACCGTCGCACGAGTACGGCAAAGTGCGTCTGCCGGGGCGGGGTTTGCGACGCGTACGCAATAGTGAGAACCGTCGCTCGGATGTTCGTCGTCTTTCGCCGAGCCAGTGCTGGCACTCCGGCGAAGCCGAACGGAGCCGATTCGGGCACGATATCGGCGTCTTTCCACGTGCTCGCCGGCGACCGTCGCACGAGTACGGTAAACCGCGTCAGCCGGGGCGGAGTTCGGGACGCCGATGCGAAAGTGGGAAGCGCCGCTCGGATCTTCGCCGTTTTTGGAGGAGTCAGTGGCGGCACTCCGGTGAAGCCAAGGTGCGCCAATTCGCGCACGATATCGGCGTCTTTCGACGTGCCCGCCGGCCACCGTCGCACGAGTACGGCAAACCTCGTCTGCCGGGGCGGGGTTTGCGACGCCGACGCAAAAGTGGGAACCGCCGCTCGGATGTTCGCCGTTTTTGGCAGAGTGAGTGCTGGCACTCCGGCGAAGCGAAAGAGCGTGAATGCGCCCACGAAAGTAGCGTATTTGGACGTGCTTGACGGCGACCGCCGCAGGAGTACGAAAAACCACGTCAGCCGGGGCGAGCGACCCACGGCGGTCTGGGTGCTTATCGCTGCTATTATAGGGGCACCCCGGCAGACGCAGAAAGAAAAAAAAAATGGAGACATGGCGTGCGTCACCGTGCGGCTTCGCAGCGTTGCCGAAGTCGCCGAGCCCTTCGACTGAGCCGAACGGCGGACAGGGAACGTTGGTCGGCCGTTCTAACCTGTCGGTGCCACGCCGAGACGTCGTTAAGGAAAACCGCGTCGTGGGCCTCTACGACGCCGTCGAGTCGTTGTACGTTTGGTGTCCAGCGTGTCGGCGGCGAGTAGCGGACACGTCGTTCACGACTTCGGTCTTTCGCAGTCGACGCGAACTTGCGGAGAGTCGTGGTGCCTCACGTTTTCGGCAGAAACCGCGGCGGAATTTTCCCGTGCGTGCGCGCACGACCTCGGTGCTGTGCCGTCAGCGTAGTGTTGCACAAACTCGTGGCCTACCCAAGGTGCGGTACGTTTGCGGCCGTATCCTCGGTGGGAATTTCGTGAGTAGGGTCGCAAATTCTACGACCTCGGCGGGTTTGAGAGCGACGTAGACTTGTGGCACGCTCAACATGCCACACGTTTCGGGGCACACCCGCGGTGAAATTTTCTCGAGTACGCTCGTATTAGGGCCCAAGGAGGTCTGGGTACTTATCGCTGCTATTATGTGGGGGTTCTCGTGAGCGGCGTACGCGAAAGCGACCGGGTGTCTGATATGCGGCGGGCTTCGGCCTCGTCAAGCGTGTCCTCGGGTCTGCTCCAGGGGAATCCACGGCAGTCGTCTGCAGCCTCATCCGCTTGATGCGTTAGGGGCTGGTTGTCGGACGGTGCCGTTTTACCACGATATCGAGGTGTGTTCCGTGTCGTCCTCGGGCGATTCAGATGCGAAAGCGCCGAAGACGCGGGCGTGACCCGTCGTCTGGCGGCTTTGCAGTCTCGGCTCCGTTGCTAGTTCCGGCCGGTCCACCGACAGTGCAGCGGGCTTGGGCAACCCGCACGGCGCGACCGAGTCGATGCAACGAAAAAGAGCGAGCATGAACGTGCTTCTTGCCGCACGGCTCCCACTCGTCTTTCGGGAAGGTTGTGCCGTAGCGAGCTCGAACGCCGTCATCTCGGAGTGCAAAATAAGCGTGTTGGGGCGCCTGAAGGTGGCCTCCGCCGCACACAGACTGCGTCCGGCCCGCCGAGGGCGAGGACGGACGCGCAGTCGAACGATTACCTGGTTGATCCTGCCAGTAATCATATGCTTGTCTCAAAGATTAAGCCATGCATGTCTAAGTACATGCCGAAATAAGGCGAAACCGCGAATGGCTCATTAAATCAGTTATGGTTCCTTAGATCGTTTCTTCCTACTTGGATAACTGTGGCAATTCTAGAGCTAATACATGCAGTGAGCCTGGAGCCCTTTGGGTAACGGGTGCTTTTATTAGACCAAGATCGATCGGGTTTCGGCCCGTATTGTGTGGTGACTCTGGATAACTTTGTGCTGATCGCATGGCCACGAGCCGGCGACGTTTCTTTCAAGTGTCTGCCTTATCAACTTTCGATGGTAGGTTACTTGCTTACCATGGTTGTTACGGGTAACGGAGAATCAGGGTTCGATTCCGGAGAGGGAGCCTGAGAAACGGCTACCACATCCAAGGAAGGCAGCAGGCGCGCAAATTACCCACTCCCGGCACGGGGAGGTAGTGACGAAAAATAACAATACGGGACTCTTTTGAGGCCCCGTAATTGAAATGAGTACACTCTAAATCCTTTAACGAGGATCAATTGGAGGGCAAGTCTGGTGCCAGCAGCCGCGGTAATTCCAGCTCCAATAGCGTATACTAAAGCTGCTGCGGTTAAAAAGCTCGTAGTTGGATCTCAGTTCCAGACGAGTAGTGCATCTACCCGATGCGACGGCTCGGACTGAACATCATGCCGGTTCTTTCTTGGTGCACTTCATTGTGTGCCTCGAGATGGCCGGTGCTTTTACTTTGAAAAAATTAGAGTGCTCAACGCAGGCGAGTCGCCTGAATAAACTTGCATGGAATAATAGAACAAGACCTCGTTTCTGTTCTGTTGGTTTTTGGAATACGAGGTAATGATTAAGAGGGACGGACGGGGGCATTCGTATTGCGGCGCTAGAGGTGAAATTCTTGGACCGTCGCAAGACGAACTACTGCGAAAGCATTTGCCAAGAATGTTTTCATTGATCAAGAACGAAAGTCAGAGGTTCGAAGGCGATCAGATACCGCCCTAGTTCTGACCATAAACGATGCCAACCAGCGATCCGCCTGAGTTACTCAAATGACTCGGCGGGCAGCTTCCGGGAAACCAAAGTATTTGGGTTCCGGGGGAAGTATGGTTGCAAAGCTGAAACTTAAAGGAATTGACGGAAGGGCACCACCAGGAGTGGAGCCTGCGGCTTAATTTGACTCAACACGGGAAAACTTACCCGGCCCGGACACTGGGAGGATTGACAGATTGAGAGCTCTTTCTTGATTCGGTGGATGGTGGTGCATGGCCGTTCTTAGTTGGTGGAGCGATTTGTCTGGTTAATTCCGATAACGAACGAGACTCTAGCCTATTAAATAGGTGCGGGGTTCCCAGCACCTTACAACCTTCTTAGAGGGACAAGCGGCTCCTAGCCGCACGAAACAGAGCAATAACAGGTCTGTGATGCCCTTAGATGTCCGGGGCCGCACGCGCGCTACACTGAAGGAAGCAGCGTGTCTTTATCCCTGTCTGAAAAGACTGGGTAACCCGTGGAACTTCTTTCGTGATTGGGATAGGGGCTTGCAATTGTTCCCCTTGAACGAGGAATTCCCAGTAAGCGCGAGTCATAAGCTCGCGTTGATTACGTCCCTGCCCTTTGTACACACCGCCCGTCGCTACTACCGATTGAATGATTTAGTGAGGTCTTCGGACCGATGTCCGGCGCGGCCTTTCGGTTGCGCCGGTCTGTTGGAAAGATGACCAAACTTGATCATTTAGAGGAAGTAAAAGTCGTAACAAGGTTTCCGTAGGTGAACCTGCGGAAGGATCATTAACGGATTGTGAAGGGTGAGCGCCTCAGCTGCGTCTGCGCCCGACACTTTCTGCCGCTGACCCCGTTTGGACGCGGGGTCGGCTTTTCCCCACGGGGCTGCCTGAATGTGGAGCGGCACCCCGTGACAAATTGTTGCGCCCAGCGGACGCCAACACCGCGACCTTGGACGGTCGGCCAGGTGGCGGACGCGGGTACAAACGGCGCAACGCACTCATAGGTCGGCTTTCGACCCGCCACTGCACCGTGGCTCGAAGCGCTCGAAATGCGCGACCCGACCGCTGCGGGACCGCCTAGTACTGTAAACAGGAGCGGCGGAGCGCGAACGGCGAGTCGTGGTTACGTCGGTAGAAGGCGAGGCTGCGCGTTCCCGAAACGCCAGCCGAGTGCCCTCCCGACCGTTCGAGCGTGCAAGAACGAGACCCGACAATCGCGCGGCGACTGCCAAGTACGAGAGGAACGGCACAAGCGTCGGCGGTCGGTCAAGGAACTGGCGATGTGACGGGTCCGCTGTGCACCAGTGCATACCGTCCCGCCGTCCGCGGCAAGCGCCTCCGCGTCCTCGGGTGACGGAGGCTGCCGGTCGGTTCTTGCAGGCGAGGGATCTCGCTGGCACCGGTTCGCGTTGACGCGCGGCCGGTCATGGCACGGCGATGCGACGGCCGAGGTGCGCAGTACTCGATGGAGGAACCGCACGCTCCGATGACCGTCCCGCCCTCCGCGGCGTATGCGTACCGACCGTAATGGTTGCAGCAGCGCCGGCCGGCTTTTGAATTCGCCACACGAAACACGGTGCGAGATCGCGGTTAGGGGAGCGTCGACGTTGCCAGGCGTTTTGCTTGCTGCCGAGGGAAAGGCGGCACGGCCACGTCGCGCTCGTCGCGATTAGCGGGTCTGCGCGCTTTGGGAAGGTGCCGCAACGACTTGCCGAAAGAGGAAGCACGGAAGAACGAGGGACTTGGACGTCCCGACAATTGAACGCACTTGCGGCCAGGCCCTTGCTGGCTTCGTTCTTCCGCCTCGAGTAGGCTCGTACGCGGCTCCGGCGCCGAAAGTGGTCCTTGGCACCGACTTCGGTGGACGTGGGAAGTGCCGCGCAAGTACGGCGCGCCTGGCTCCACCTGTTGGCTAAAGTAGGCAGCCGGATCGGCATTTTGGTGTGCGGTGGCAAAC
Source organism: Rhipicephalus microplus (assembly GCF_043290135.1). Taxonomy (NCBI): domain Eukaryota; kingdom Metazoa; phylum Arthropoda; class Arachnida; order Ixodida; family Ixodidae; genus Rhipicephalus; species Rhipicephalus microplus. The sequence goes on from NW_027464706.1 coordinate 243,083, forward strand.
CGTGGATGCGAAAAAAGCTTGTGCGATTTCGTGGAACAAAAAGCGGGGGTCCCCCTTTTTATGCGGAGGAGACCGACCCGCCCGCCGTGGTGAACCGCGACGCCACGGTAAAAACGGGAGAGGCTTGTCGATGGGACCGTGCATCCCGCGCTCCACGGAGGCCGGGAGGCGGCCGCCCGAGGAAATGTGTAGCCGTCGAGGCCCGCATCTGCGTGCACTCTTATCCAAATGGGTGTACCGCAGGCATTTTCTGGTTAGGCGGGCCAATGAGAGCGAGCACACAACGATACCTACGGGTCCGGCTTGGAGAACCGGCTTCGACGCCTCCCGAGTATTTATAGAGGGGTGGACCACGAAAGCACTCGCAAGTAGCGGAAGCGAAACGCCGTCCGAAACACACCGTTTGCTCGATTTGCGGCAGCCGAAAAAGGCGCGGCAGAGTTTTGGAGTCCAAGCGTGCGCTGAAAAGCGCCCTTCTTGGCCACTGTTTGGCCGAGTGCCAGAAACGTTTGGTTTTGACTGTACGGAATTGAACAAACACTTTTTCACGACTCTAAGCGGTGGATCACTCGGTTCTCGGGTCGATGAAGAACGCAGCCAGCTGCGAGACTTGGTGTGAATTGCAGGACACACTGAGCACTGATTCTTTGAACGCACATTGCGGCCTTGGGTCTTCCCTTGGCTTCGTCTGTCTGAGGGTCGGATCACATATCAAGAGAGCCTTCGGCGCACAAGGGAACGTGAGCCGTCGACTCGTTTTGACCGCGTCGGCAACACGGACAGCACGCTGAACACCTCACAGCGAGCGCCAACAGCGGCCACTCAAGGGCGAGACGGTGGCGACCGTCGTGCCAGAGCCCAACCGAAACGGGGGCGACCGACTGCATTGAGGATGTGGCACCTCGTTGAGACCGCCGCAGGACTTCGAGTCGGAAGGAAGCCTGCAGGGAAAGTGCGGTCGAGGTTGCGTACTCCTCTCTGCGACCGGGCGCGCAAGAGCTGCGAGAGCCACGGACGCGCAACTTTAACGCACGGTAAACACGAGGAGCGAAAGCCGGCCAGCAAAGCTTCTCCAGCCGTGCGCAAAGTGCGCGAGATCGCAGCCTTGCGTTGCGCTTGTTGCCCTCGAAGTAAGCAGGGTGTCCCGTAGACCGGGCGCTCGAACACGCTGCGGGGCCGTGCCTCCTCCAGGCTTTGCCGCGCGAACAGGGAACGTTCGCGCGCAAAGCGCAGGGAGGTGAGGAGGCTGCGCCCGACGTTTGCGGTTCGCTGCGTACGCGGTTGATGCGGAGAGCACGGCGCGACGACTTGCCGCGAAGCGGAAAAAGTCTCCCGCACGAGTTGGCGAAACGTTGGCGAAGCTTAAGGCGTTCTCGTCGTAGTCCGCCGTCGGTCTAAGTGCTTCGCAGTTCCCGTCCCGTTCAAAAAACTGGGCCACTCCAGTTGGGGCGGGGGCGACGCTACACGAGACGATGCCTCTCGCCAGGCTGCGTGGCTGCCCTTGCGGCGGCGGCGACTGGCCTCGGCGGTGTTTGGGCTTTCGACACGGTCGTTTATCACGCAACTGCTCGGACGACGCACGCGCGCAGCGGAATGCCGCTTGCCAGCCTTGTGAAGATGTGACCCTGTACAGGGTTGCGGGCGCACTTGGTAGGGCGTCGTACTCGGTTCGCGATGGGTTTACGAACGTGTCCCGTCACTTCCACGTCACACCGGTTGTGCGCCGCACGCGTGCAGCGGGGAAGCCGATTGCCAGCCTTGTGAAGAAGTGGCCCTGTACAGGGTTGCGGGCGCACTTGGTAGGGCGAGCGCACGCGGTCGTGCAGGAAGTTGATGGAAGCGAATGTATCCGCTGTCGACCTCAGATCAGGCGAGACAACCCGCTGAATTTAAGCATATCACTAAGCGGAGGAAAAGA
>NW_027464706.1:247500-252500 GCF_043290135.1 Rhipicephalus microplus
GCACGGACCGGGGGAATCCGACTGTCTAATTAAAACAAAGCATTGCGAGGGCCGTTGATCGGTGCTGACGCAATGTGATTTCTGCCCAGTGCTCTGAATGTCAAAGTGAAGAAATTCAAAAAAGCGCGGGTAAACGGCGGGAGTAACTATGACTCTCTTGTGGTAGCCAAATGCCTCGTCATCTAATTAGTGACGCGCATGAATGGATTAACGAGATTCCCACCAGCACCTGAGAGGCCTATTGGACGAGTTTCAGAAGGTTAAAGAGATTGCGCTGCAGGTGGTGGAGAAGAATGCTTACCTAGAGGGACGCGTGAGAGAACTAGCAAAGACCAAACCGGCTGAAATTAGGACCTTTGCGGAGGTAACGAGGACAAATCTGGCTAACCAAGAACGGGACGGTGAAAATAGAAGCACACCCAGTGAGAGGAAAGCAGTACTCCTAGTGAGGGCCCCTGAAGACGAGGAAGAGACTAGCTCTGGAGAGGTACGAGAAAGACTGGTCAGGCACTTTGACCCCATAACGCTTGGCCTCAAGAACGTTGCTCTCAGGCCAATCAGAGGTGGAGTAGCAGTAACCACCACCTCCGCAACGGCAGTTAAGAAATTGCAAGACAGTATAAGAGAACACGAGCAGACAAAACAGTTCGAAACAAAAATAGTAGATACAGCCAAACCGGAAATTAGGCTGATCTCGGTGGACAGTAAGGTAGACTCCGAAGACATCCCAAGAATACTTCTGGAGCAAAATGAGATCGAAGGAGCTGTGAAAGATATTAAGGTAGTCTGGAGGACAGAGAGGAAATCCGGCTCTCAAGTCACACTGCGCATTTCCAATACAGGACTGGCCAAGGAAATAGTGCAGAAGAAAAGAGTCAACATTGGCTGGTCTAGGTGTAGAGTCTTAGAAAACGTGTACCTCCCCAAGTGCACATACTGCACGAGACTGGGGCACAGAGAGGGGAACTGCTATGCCAAGAAGGCACGATGTACTGAATGTGGCGGAAACCACTACTACAAAGATTGCAGGGAGGAAGGGAAAAGTTGTCCTCTCTGCGTAGATGCAGGGAAGGAAGCAGTGGACCACTCGATGTGGGACGGGCCATGCCCCACATTCGAGGACCGATACCAAAAGAAGAGGCGAGAGCTAGGTTTTGCATAAAACTTTCCCACCTAGGCACCAGTAGACTATCTCTTTAACCAGGCGAATTAGGTAATCAGCACTTTTTGACCACAGTAGAAAAAAAAAATATATAAAAATGGAAGGTATGAACAAATTGGTGTGTTTACAAATAAATCTAGGTCGCTCCTTTCGAGCGACAAGTAATTTGACGAACCTTCACTTAGAACAGAACCAGGATGTTTCATTCATACAAGAACCATATCACTTAAAAAACAAGGTTATCGGGTTCCCCATTAGAACTAGAATTATACAATCAGACGACAATCCAAAAACGGCAACAATAGTGCATAACGAGAGAATTGGAATCTTTCCCTTAAAAATTAAACAAACATTGATAGTAGCGAGATTGACTTGGAACAACATTGAATTACTGACAATAAACTGTTATTTTCCGCCGCAATCAGATACATTACCAATATTACTGGAAATAGAAGAGATCCTCAACAAGTCCCAACCTGCGGACAATATACTAATTATCGGGGACTTCAACGCGAAAAACATAATCTGGGGAGGGGAAACAACAAATCAAAGAGGCATAGAAGTTTTAGAATTTATCAATAGAAACAACCTTACTGTTTTAAATGACCCACAGTCATTACCAACTTTTCAATCCTCGAATGGCAGAAGCTGGATAGACCTTTCTATAAGCTCGATTCCCTTGGGTGAAAACATTCTTAATTGGGAGGTATTAGAGGAGGACAGCCTTAGCGACCATCGCTTCATTAAAATTGAACTTTTCAAGGTCAAAACCAAGAAGGAAAAAAGATTAACAAAAATGGGGGAAAAGAAAGTATTAGAGGAGCTACGAGAAGACAGATGGCTTCGAACCACGGCCCAGAGGACAATAGAAAATAGGAACCAGCTGGAAACCATAGTAAACCAATTCTACAGAAAGATTGAAGAGCTTGAAAAGAAACATTCAAAACATGTTAGCAATGATGACAAGAAGCAGAAAGCGTGGTGGAATGCAGAATTAGAACTAAAAAGGAAAAAAGTAAGAGCTTTACGGAGAAGGTACCAAAGGTGTTCAAACGAGCTCAGAGAGGATTTCAAGAAAGCATACCAAGAAGGTCAAAAGAACTATCAGAAGGACATAATTGAAGCCAAAACCAAATCGTGGAAAACATACTGTAGTAAGCAAGAAAAGAATCCATTTTCTCTACCGTATAAACTTGCGGCAAATAAAATAAAGAGGAAAATTGTATTTCAAGGTTTAATCAAGGAAAATGGAGAGACAACCGCTACCGAGGAAGAGACGATAAGATATATACTTAATAACCTCTATGCAACGAATGAGGACACCGGAGAGATATATAGAGAAGATAGCGAACATGAAGAAAAAGATGATGACGAGTACGAACACATAGATGTCACGGAAACCGAAGTGGATTATGTTGTAAACAACATAAGGAAAAATATCAGCCCAGGGCCCGACAAAATAAAGACGGAATTCATACAGAGAGTGTACCACATGCATAAAAAGTTTTTCATTAACATCTTTAATGCAGCATTAAAAATTCGTCATTTCCCATCAGCTTGGAAGATATCAAAAGTAATTCTTATACCAAAGAACAGGGGCAAAGGACAGCAACAAGTGAACAAGTATAGGCCAATTGCCATTAACTCCATCCTCGGGAAAATTTTTGAAAAAGTGATATACTATCGACTCTACCATTACTTCGATACTCGTGAATTATTCCCAGAAAATCAATTTGGATTTACGTATGGCAAATCGGCCATCACCGCACTGTACAAACTAAAACGAGACATAGTACATTCCCTTGAAAATAAAGACAATATTATAGTAATTTCATTAGACATAACCAACGCATTCGGGAATATAATTGTTGATAGAGTAAAAAAAAGATTTAGGGATTTAGAAATACCCAAGGAACTGAGTCAATTGGTATTGCACATGCTAGAAGACAGATCAATCAGCTATGAACTGGGGGAAAACAAAATTCAGCTAAAGCTAAACAAAGGAGCACCACAAGGCTCCCCCCTAAGTCCGTTTCTATGGAACATAATTGTTTCCGAATTATTAGTGGCAGAAATGCCAGAAACTACCACCATACAAGCATTTGCAGATGATTTAACAGTAGTGGTTAGGGGCAAAAGTAGAGCTAAACTAGAAGCGGAGGCCGCGAAAGCACTGACGACTATACACGAATGGAGCACCCGAAATGAGCTGAACTTCAGCCTGGAGAAATGTGAATTCATCAACCTAGGGGCCGCGTATAAGAATAGATCTCCAGTCATTAAAATTAACGGCATTTCAATTAAGCGAGTCCAACAAACGAAAATTTTGGGGGTGATATTCGACAGTAAACTTTCGTTTATACCACATTTAAAAATGGTGAAGCAAAGAATCCAAAGGATTACGTCTGGTCTGGCACAATTTACAGGAACGAGTTGGGGTATGACCCCAAAACACCTCCGACAAATCTACTTAGGGGGAATAGAACGCATGATAGTATATGGCTCTCCAATATGGTACCCGGCAATATCCGCACGGAACAAGATTAACACAGAGAAGATAAATAGACTGAAGGCAATTCAGAGAATCCCCTTGTCAAAAATTGCTAAATCTTTTCATACAGTATCGAACGCAGCACTAAATATTGTCTGCAACATTCCCCCGGTACACATAACAATAGAACGAGAAAACACAATTTTTAACATAATTCATGGAGACGGAAAATTCGTGTTTAATGGTCAGGCTTTCGGGAAAGAAGATATCGCAACCAAGATTCGGCCATCCCAAACACACCCAGCAAAAAAGAGAAAATATGACTACTCAAAGTCAATCGAGGCAACCGATTACAGCTTTTATACCGACGGATCGGCTATGGGAAACAAAATTGGCGCAGCCTTCGTCATCATAGACAAGTTTGGCAGAGCAATAAAATACAAACAAATGAAACTTCCAGAACACTCAAACAATTTCGAAGCTGAGACAGTAGCTATCTATGAAGCCATAAAAGAAATGGGCACAATGAGCCAAACTAATACATACCAGATAGTAACAGACAGTTTATCAACACTAGAAGCTCTCAAAAACCCAAATAACACGAACCCATTCGTTCATAAAATTCGACTACAACTAAACCAATTAAAAAATATTAAGGTAAGACTTGTATATACGCCGGCACATATGGGAACTACAGGTAACGAGCTTGCCGACCAATTGGCTAAGGAGGCGACCAAAGAGGGCGAAGAATACTCAGTTCCAATATCAATATCGTTCATCAAAAATGAACTTCGAAAACAAGGCGTGCTTGAATGGAATAAATACTGGAATCTGCAAGGCAAAGATTCATACACTTACCAATGGATAAAGAACACAAAACTCATCCCAACATCTTTCCCACCGAACTACTGGTTAGTTCAGGCAGTTACAGGACATGGCCGTTTCCCTTTTTATTTCAAGCGATTTGCCATAACGGACCATGAGCAATGCGTGTGCGGAGTTGAAGCACCATCATTCGACCACTACTTAGACTCATGCAAATTAACAGCCAAGGAAATTCAAACATTGAAACAAAAATACACCAAACCGTCTAACTCCAAACTGGAGATTATTGGGGACGAAGAAAGCATTGCAGTGATAGAGGAAATAGTTCAGAATATAAACGAAAAAATCTTACGAGCATAATAATACATCGGAGCTCACTGGGACTGGAAAAATCAAAGTATGAGTCAGGAAAAAAAAATGGAAATTAAGGAGAAGTTCTCACAACAAACTTAAGTAAGTAAATCCCCTCCGTGGCCCAATTTCGTCGTTGGGAGGGGCAATCACTGCACGAAATTACATGGA
>NW_027464706.1:257500-270000 GCF_043290135.1 Rhipicephalus microplus
CTCACTCGATCGCCATGTCTGTTTGCCACAGTTTTCCCGGTGGTGCCGCACCCGGGCTCGCCCCGGCTGACGCGGTTTCGTGCCGCCCCGGCAGACGCGGTTTTCGCGCCGCCCCGGCTGACGCGGTTTCGTGCCGCCCCGGCAGACGCGGTTTTTTGCCGCCCCGGCTGACGCAGTTCGGACTTGGCACTTTTTGGCTGAGCCTTGCTGGCGGCCCACTCACTCGATCGCCATGTCTGTTTGCCACAGTTTTCCCGGTGGTGCCGCACCCGGGCTCGCCCCGGCAGACGCGTTTTTTTTTCTTTCGCCCCGGCTGACGCAGTTTTCGCGCCGCCCCGGCAGACGCGGTTTTCGCGCCGCCCCGGCAGACGCGGTTTTTTGCGCCGCCCCGGCTGACGCAGTTCGGACTTGGCACTTTTTGGCTGAGCCTGGCTGGCGGCCCACTCACTCGATCGCCATGTCTGTTTGCCACAGTTTTCCCGGTGGTGCCGCACCCGGGCTCGCCCCGGCTGACGCAGTTTTCGCGCCGCCCCGGCTGACGCGGTTTCGTGCCGCCCCGGCAGACGCGGTTTTTTGCGCCGCCCCGGCTGACGCGGTTTTTTGCCGCCCCGGCTGACGCAGTTCGGACTTGGCACTTTTCGGCTGTGCCTGGCTGGCGGCCCACTCACTCGATCGCCATGTCTGTTTGCCACAGTTTTCCCGGTGGTGCCGCACCCGGGCTCGCCCCGGCAGACGCGTTTTTTTTTTTCTTTCGCCCCGGCTGACGCAGTTTTCGCGCCGCCCCGGCTGACGCGGTTTCGTGCCGCCCCGGCAGACGCGGTTTTTTGCGCCGCCCCGGCTGACGCGGTTTTTGCCGCCCCGGCTGACGCAGTTCGGACTTAGCACTTTTTGGCTGAGCCTGGCTGGTGGCCCACTCACTCGATCGCCATGTCTGTTAGCCACAGTTTTCCCGGTGGTGCCGCACCCGGGCTCGCCCCGGCTGACGCAGTTTTCGCGCCGCCCCGGCTGACGCGGTTTCGTGCCGCCCCGGCAGACGCGGTTTTCGCGCCGCCCCGGCTGACGCGGTTTTTGCCGCCCCGGCTGACGCAGTTCGGACTTAGCACTTTTCGGCTGTGCCTGGCTGGCGGCCCACTCACTCGATCGCCATGTCTGTTTGCCACAGTTTTCCCGGTGGTGCCGCACCCGGGCTCGCCCCGGCTGACGCAGTTTTCGCGCCGCCCCGGCTGACGCGGTTTCGTGCCGCCCCGGCAGACGCGGTTTTCGCGCCGCCCCGGCTGACGCGGTTTCGTGCCGCCCCGGCAGACGCGGTTTTTTGCCGCCCCAGCTGACGCAGTTCGGACTTAGCACTTTTTGGCTGAGCCTTGCTGGCGGCCCACTCACTCGATCGCCATGTCTGTTTGCCACAGTTTTCCCGGTGGTGCCGCACCCGGGCTCGCCCCGGCAGACGCGTTTTTTTTTTTCTTTCGCCCCGGCTGACGCAGTTTTCGCGCCGCCCCGGCAGACGCGGTTTTCGCGCCGCCCCGGCAGACGCGGTTTTTTGCGCCGCCCCGGCTGACGCGGTTTTTTGCCGCCCCGGCTGACGCAGTTCGGACTTGGCACTTTTTGGCTGAGCCTGGCTGGCGGCCCACTCACTCGATCGCCATGTCTGTTTGCCACAGTTTTCCCGGTGGTGCCGCACCCGGGCTCGCCCCGGCTGACGCAGTTTTCGCGCCGCCCCGGCTGACGCGGTTTCGTGCCGCCCCGGCAGACGCGGTTTTTTGCGCCGCCCCGGCTGACGCGGTTTTTTGCCGCCCCGGCTGACACGGTTCGGACTTTGCACTTTTCGGCTGTGCCTGGCTGGCGGCCCACTCACTCGATCGCCATGTCTGTTTGCCACAGTTTTCCCGGTGGTGCCGCACCCGGGCTCGCCCCGGCAGACGCGTTTTTTTTTTTTTTCTTTCGCCCCGGCTGACGCAGTTTTCGCGCCGCCCCGGCTGACGCGGTTTCGTGCCGCCCCGGCAGACGCGGTTTTTTGCGCCGCCCCGGCTGACGTGGTTTTTGCCGCCCCGGCTGACGCAGTTCGGACTTTGCACTTTTTGGCTGAGCCTGGCTGGCGGCCCACTCACTCGATCGCCATGTCTGTTTGCCACAGTTTTCCCGGTGGTGCCGCACCCGGGCTCGCCCCGGCAGACGCGTTTTTTTTTTTTCCTTCGCCCCGGCAGACGTGGTTCCCCCCCCCCCCCCCTCCGTCTTTCTTTTTGTTTTTTTTTTTCGCCGCGGCTGAAGTGGATTTTTCGGTGCCTCGACGCCCCGGTAGTCGCGGTTTTTCCGTTTCCGCACGGCCCCGGCTGACGCTGCTCGGTCACAGTCGCCTTTTGTGGTGATTGCAGACTTCTTGAGCGCGGGTGTTTTTTTTTTTTGTTGTTGTTGTTGTTTTATTACGCATTCGCTCCAGCAGACGCTGTTTAGACTTTTTGTTTCCTCTTTTATCCTGCGACGAGGTGACGAGGTTTATTCGGTGCCCCGCCGCCCCGGCTGAAGTGATTTTTCCTGTCCCGTGCCGCCCCGGCTGACGCGGTTGGGACTTCGCGTTTGTTCGGCCGCCACGGGTTTTGGCGCACTCGCTCGGTTGCTTGTTGTTGCCACTTGTTGCGAACCCAGGTTTCTTGAGCGAGCGCGGGCGTTTTTTCTTCCTTTCTTTCTTTGTTCTATGTGTTAGCGAATCGGCCTTTAATATCACACGAGGACTCACAACCAACAATTTTCAGTTTGAAGTGTAAAAAATCTGCAGGTGTTGACGTAACTGACTTGCCCCGTACCCTTGAGTACATCCATGAAGTTCTCGTAGTACTACTAAATCGCATTATTCCAAGTGGAGAAATTCCCATAAACTTGCAAACCTCTACACGAAAATCGGTGCGCGTGATAAAGTTGAAAATTATCGTCCGATATCAAATGTGCCTTCTATAACACAAATTCTAGGAAAAAAAAAAAAAAACACTTGTTCGCCGTTTTCTGCGCCGTGACTGGCAGCACTCCGGCGAAGCGAAACGGGGTCGATTCGAGCACGATATCGGCGTCTTTCGACGTGCTCGCCGGCGACCGTCGCACGAGTACGTCGCACGAGCGCGTCTGCCGGGGCGCCGTTTGCGAAGCCGACGCAAAAGTGGGAACCGCCGCTCGGATGATCGCCGCTTTCGGCAGAGTGAGTGTTGGCACTCCGGGGAAGCGAAACAGCGTGAATGCGCCCACGAAATCGGCGTATTTTGAAGTGCCCGCCGGCGACCGTCGCACGAGTACGGTAAACCGCGTCAGCCGGGGCGTAGTTCGGGACGCCGACGAAAAAGTGGGAAGCGCAACTCGGATCTTCGCCGTTTTTGCAGGAGTGAGTGGCGGCCCTCCTGCGAGACCAAGAAGCATCGATTCGTGCACGAATTCGGCGCCTTTCGACGTGATCGCCGGCGACCGTCGCTCGAGTAGGGCAAACCGCGTCTGCCGGGGCGGGCTTCGGGACGCCGATGCGAAAGTGGGAAACGCTGCTCGGATGTTCGCCGTTTTTGGCCGAGTGAGTGCTGGCACTCGGGCGAAGCCAAACGGGGCCGATTACGGCACGATATCGGCGTCTTTCGACGTGCCCGCCGGCGACCGTCGCACGAGTACGGTAAACCGCGTCAGCCCGGGCGGAGTTCGGGACGCCGATGCGAAAGTGGAGAACGCCGCTCGGATCTTCGCCGTTTTTGGAGGAGTGAGTGGCGGCACTCCGGAGAAGCCAAGGAGCGCCAATTAGCGCACGATATCGGCGTCTTTCGACGCGCTCGCCGGCGACCGTCGCACGAGTAGGGCAAACCGCGTCTGCCGGGGCGGGGTTTACGACGCCGACGCAAAAGTGGGAACCGCCGCTCGGATGTTGGCCGTTTTTGGCAGAGTGAGTGCTGGCACTCCGGCGACGCGAAAGAGCGCGAATGCGCCCACGAAAGTGGCGTATTTGGACGTGCGTGACGGCGACCGCTGCAGGAGTACGAAAAACCACGTCAGCCGGGGCGAGCGACACACGGCGGTCTGGGTGCTTATCGCTGCTATTATAGGGGCACCCCGGCAGACGCAGAAAAAAAAAAAAAAATTTTCGACCTTCTTTTTTGCTGGTCGAGCTCGGGTAACCCAGGTCGCAATGGGAGCCGCGCACGAAAGCGGCGTCGCGAGACGCGTTCGCGGTCGCTAGTCGCACGAGCTCGGCAACCGCATCAGCCGGCGCGGAGTTCGGGATGCCGACGGCTAAGTGGGTACCGCTGCTCGGATGTTCGCCGTTTTTGGCCGAGTGAGTGCTGGCACTCCGGTGAAGCCAAGGAGCGCCAATTCGTGCACGATATCGGCGTCTTTCGACGTGCCCGCCGGCCACCGCCGCACGAGTACGGCAAACCGCGTCTGCCGGGGCGGGGTTCGCGACGCGTACGCAATAGTGGGAACCGTCGCTCGGATGTTCGTCGTCTTTGGCCGAGCGAGTGCTGGCACTCCGGCGAAGCGAAACGGGGCCGATTCGGGCACGATATCGGCGTATTTCGACGTGCTCGCCGGCGACCGTCGCACGAGTACGGCAAAGCGCGTCTGCCGGGGCGAGGTTTGCGACGCCGACGAAAAAGTGGGAAGCGCCGCTCGGATCTTCGCCGTTTTTGCAGGAGTGAGTGGCGGCCCTCCTGCGAGACCAAGAAGCATCGACTCGCGCACGATATCGGCGTCTTTCGACGCGCTCGCCGGCGACCGTCGCACGAGTAGGGCAAACCGCGTCTGCCGGGGCGGGGTTTACGACGCCGACGCAAAAGTGGGAACCGCCGCTCGGATGTTGGCCGTTTTTGGCAGAGTGAGTGCTGGCACTCCGGCGACGCGAAAGAGCGCGAATGCGCCCACGAAAGTGGCGTATTTGGACGTGCGTGACGGCGACCGCTGCAGGAGTACGAAAAACCACGTCAGCCGGGGCGAGCGACACACGGCGGTCTGGGTGCTTATCGCTGCTATTATAGGGGCACCCCGGCAGACGCAGAAAAAAAAAAAAAAAATTTCGACCTTCTTTTTTGCTGGTCGAGCTCGGGTAACCCAGGTCGCAATGGGAGCCGCGCACGAAAGCGGCGTCGCGAGACGCGTTCGCGGTCGCTAGTCGCACGAGCTCGGCAACCGCGTCAGCCGGCGCGGAGTTCGGGATGCCGACGGCTAAGTGGGTACCGCTGCTCGGATGTTCGCCGTTTTTGGCCGAGTGAGTGCTGGCACTCCGGTGAAGCCAAGGAGCGCCAATTCGTGCACGATATCGGCGTCTTTCGACGTGCCCGCCGGCCACCGCCGCACGAGTACGGCAAACCGCGTCTGCCGGGGCGGGGTTCGCGACGCGTACGCAATAGTGGGAACCGTCGCTCGGATGTTCGTCGTCTTTGGCCGAGCGAGTGCTGGCACTCCGGCGAAGCGAAACGGGGCCGATTCGGGCACGATATCGGCGTATTTCGACGTGCTCGCCGGCGACCGTCGCACGAGTACGGCAAAGCGCGTCTGCCGGGGCGAGGTTTGCGACGCCGACGAAAAAGTGGGAAGCGCCGCTCGGATCTTCGCCGTTTTTGCAGGAGTGAGTGGCGGCCCTCCTGCGAGACCAAGAAGCATCGACTCGCGCACGATATCGGTGTCTTTCGACGTGCCCGCCGGCCACCGCCGCACGAGTACGGCAAACCGCGTATGCCGGGGCGGGGTTGGCGACGCCGACGCAAAAGTGGGAACCGCCACTAGGATGTTCGCCGTTTTTGGCAGAGTGAGTGCTGGCACTCCGGCGAAGCGAAAGAGCGCGAATGCGCCCACGAAAGTGGCGTGTTTGGACGTGCTTGACGACGACCACCGCAGGAAAACGAAAAACCACGTCAGCCGGGGCGAGCGACCCATGGCGGTCTGGGTGCTTATCGCTGCTATTATAGGGGCACCCCGGCAGACGCAAAAAAAAAAAAAAAAATTTTTTTCGACATTCTTTTTTGCTCGTCGACCTCGGGTGACCCAGGTCGCAGTGGGAGCCGCGCACGAAAGCGGCGTCGCGAGACGGCTTCGCGGTCGCTAGTCGCACGAGCTCGGCAACCGCGTCTGCCGGGGCGGAGTTCGGGACGCCGACGGCTAAGTGGGAACCGCCGCTCGGATGTTCGCCGTTTGTGGCCGAGTGAGTGCTGGCACTCCGGCGAAGCCAAACGGGGCCGATTCCGGCACGATATCGGCGTCTTTCTACGTGCTCGCCGGCGACCGTCGCACGAGTACGGCAAAGTGCGTCTGCCGGGGCGGGGTTTGCGACGCGTACGCAATAGTGAGAACCGTCGCTCGGATGTTCGTCGTCTTTCGCCGAGCCAGTGCTGGCAATCCGGCGAAGCCGAACGGAGCCGATTCGGGCACGATATCGGCGTCTTTCCACGTGCTCGCCGGCGACCGTCGCACGAGTACGGTAAACCGCGTCAGCCGGGGCGGAGTTCGGGACGCCGATGCGAAAGTGGGAAGCGCCGCTCGGATCTTCGCCGTTTTTGGAGGAGTCAGTGGCGGCACTCCGGTGAAGCCAAGGTGCGCCAATTCGCGCACGATATCGGCGTCTTTCGACGTGCCCGCCGGCCACCGTCGCACGAGTACGGCAAACCTCGTCTGCCGGGGCGGGGTTTGCGACGCCGACGCAAAAGTGGGAACCGCCGCTCGGATGTTCGCCGTTTTTGGCAGAGTGAGTGCTGGCACTCCGGCGAAGCGAAAGAGCGCGAATGCGCCCACGAAAGTGGCGTGTTTGGACGTGCTTGACGACGACCACCGCAGGAAAACGAAAAACCACGTCAGCCGGGGCGAGCGACCCATGGCGGTCTGGGTGCTTATCGCTGCTATTATAGGGGCACCCCGGCAGACGCAAAAAAAAAAAAAAATTTTTTTCGACATTCTTTTTTGCTCGTCGACCTCGGGTGACCCAGGTCGCAGTGGGAGCCGCGCACGAAAGCGGCGTCGCGAGACGGCTTCGCGGTCGCTAGTCGCACGAGCTCGGCAACCGCGTCTGCCGGGGCGGAGTTCGGGACGCCGACGGCTAAGTGGGAACCGCCGCTCGGATGTTCGCCGTTTGTGGCCGAGTGAGTGCTGGCACTCCGGCGAAGCCAAACGGGGCCGATTCCGGCACGATATCGGCGTCTTTCTACGTGCTCGCCGGCGACCGTCGCACGAGTACGGCAAAGTGCGTCTGCCGGGGCGGGGTTTGCGACGCGTACGCAATAGTGAGAACCGTCGCTCGGATGTTCGTCGTCTTTCGCCGAGCCAGTGCTGGCACTCCGGCGAAGCCGAACGGAGCCGATTCGGGCACGATATCGGCGTCTTTCCACGTGCTCGCCGGCGACCGTCGCACGAGTACGGTAAACCGCGTCAGCCGGGGCGGAGTTCGGGACGCCGATGCGAAAGTGGGAAGCGCCGCTCGGATCTTCGCCGTTTTTGGAGGAGTCAGTGGCGGCACTCCGGTGAAGCCAAGGTGCGCCAATTCGCGCACGATATCGGCGTCTTTCGACGTGCCCGCCGGCCACCGTCGCACGAGTACGGCAAACCTCGTCTGCCGGGGCGGGGTTTGCGACGCCGACGCAAAAGTGGGAACCGCCGCTCGGATGTTCGCCGTTTTTGGCAGAGTGAGTGCTGGCACTCCGGCGAAGCGAAAGAGCGTGAATGCGCCCACGAAAGTAGCGTATTTGGACGTGCTTGACGGCGACCGCCGCAGGAGTACGAAAAACCACGTCAGCCGGGGCGAGCGACCCACGGCGGTCTGGGTGCTTATCGCTGCTATTATAGGGGCACCCCGGCAGACGCAGAAAGAAAAAAAAAAATGGAGACATGGCGTGCGTCACCGTGCGGCTTCGCAGCGTTGCCGAAGTCGCCGAGCCCTTCGACTGAGCCGAACGGCGGACAGGGAACGTTGGTCGGCCGTTCTAACCTGTCGGTGCCACGCCGAGACGTCGTTAAGGAAAACCGCGTCGTGGGCCTCTACGACGCCGTCGAGTCGTTGTACGTTTGGTGTCCAGCGTGTCGGCGGCGAGTAGCGGACACGTCGTTCACGACTTCGGTCTTTCGCAGTCGACGCGAACTTGCGGAGAGTCGTGGTGCCTCACGTTTTCGGCAGAAACCGCGGCGGAATTTTCCCGTGCGTGCGCGCACGACCTCGGTGCTGTGCCGTCAGCGTAGTGTTGCACAAACTCGTGGCCTACCCAAGGTGCGGTACGTTTGCGGCCGTATCCTCGGTGGGAATTTCGTGAGTAGGGTCGCAAATTCTACGACCTCGGCGGGTTTGAGAGCGACGTAGACTTGTGGCACGCTCAACATGCCACACGTTTCGGGGCACACCCGCGGTGAAATTTTCTCGAGTACGCTCGTATTAGGGCCCAAGGAGGTCTGGGTACTTATCGCTGCTATTATGTGGGGGTTCTCGTGAGCGGCGTACGCGAAAGCGACCGGGTGTCTGATATGCGGCGGGCTTCGGCCTCGTCAAGCGTGTCCTCGGGTCTGCTCCAGGGGAATCCACGGCAGTCGTCTGCAGCCTCATCCGCTTGATGCGTTAGGGGCTGGTTGTCGGACGGTGCCGTTTTACCACGATATCGAGGTGTGTTCCGTGTCGTCCTCGGGCGATTCAGATGCGAAAGCGCCGAAGACGCGGGCGTGACCCGTCGTCTGGCGGCTTTGCAGTCTCGGCTCCGTTGCTAGTTCCGGCCGGTCCACCGACAGTGCAGCGGGCTTGGGCAACCCGCACGGCGCGACCGAGTCGATGCAACGAAAAAGAGCGAGCATGAACGTGCTTCTTGCCGCACGGCTCCCACTCGTCTTTCGGGAAGGTTGTGCCGTAGCGAGCTCGAACGCCGTCATCTCGGAGTGCAAAATAAGCGTGTTGGGGCGCCTGAAGGTGGCCTCCGCCGCACACAGACTGCGTCCGGCCCGCCGAGGGCGAGGACGGACGCGCAGTCGAACGATTACCTGGTTGATCCTGCCAGTAATCATATGCTTGTCTCAAAGATTAAGCCATGCATGTCTAAGTACATGCCGAAATAAGGCGAAACCGCGAATGGCTCATTAAATCAGTTATGGTTCCTTAGATCGTTTCTTCCTACTTGGATAACTGTGGCAATTCTAGAGCTAATACATGCAGTGAGCCTGGAGCCCTTTGGGTAACGGGTGCTTTTATTAGACCAAGATCGATCGGGTTTCGGCCCGTATTGTGTGGTGACTCTGGATAACTTTGTGCTGATCGCATGGCCACGAGCCGGCGACGTTTCTTTCAAGTGTCTGCCTTATCAACTTTCGATGGTAGGTTACTTGCTTACCATGGTTGTTACGGGTAACGGAGAATCAGGGTTCGATTCCGGAGAGGGAGCCTGAGAAACGGCTACCACATCCAAGGAAGGCAGCAGGCGCGCAAATTACCCACTCCCGGCACGGGGAGGTAGTGACGAAAAATAACAATACGGGACTCTTTTGAGGCCCCGTAATTGAAATGAGTACACTCTAAATCCTTTAACGAGGATCAATTGGAGGGCAAGTCTGGTGCCAGCAGCCGCGGTAATTCCAGCTCCAATAGCGTATACTAAAGCTGCTGCGGTTAAAAAGCTCGTAGTTGGATCTCAGTTCCAGACGAGTAGTGCATCTACCCGATGCGACGGCTCGGACTGAACATCATGCCGGTTCTTTCTTGGTGCACTTCATTGTGTGCCTCGAGATGGCCGGTGCTTTTACTTTGAAAAAATTAGAGTGCTCAACGCAGGCGAGTCGCCTGAATAAACTTGCATGGAATAATAGAACAAGACCTCGTTTCTGTTCTGTTGGTTTTTGGAATACGAGGTAATGATTAAGAGGGACGGACGGGGGCATTCGTATTGCGGCGCTAGAGGTGAAATTCTTGGACCGTCGCAAGACGAACTACTGCGAAAGCATTTGCCAAGAATGTTTTCATTGATCAAGAACGAAAGTCAGAGGTTCGAAGGCGATCAGATACCGCCCTAGTTCTGACCATAAACGATGCCAACCAGCGATCCGCCTGAGTTACTCAAATGACTCGGCGGGCAGCTTCCGGGAAACCAAAGTATTTGGGTTCCGGGGGAAGTATGGTTGCAAAGCTGAAACTTAAAGGAATTGACGGAAGGGCACCACCAGGAGTGGAGCCTGCGGCTTAATTTGACTCAACACGGGAAAACTTACCCGGCCCGGACACTGGGAGGATTGACAGATTGAGAGCTCTTTCTTGATTCGGTGGATGGTGGTGCATGGCCGTTCTTAGTTGGTGGAGCGATTTGTCTGGTTAATTCCGATAACGAACGAGACTCTAGCCTATTAAATAGGTGCGGGGTTCCCAGCACCTTACAACCTTCTTAGAGGGACAAGCGGCTCCTAGCCGCACGAAACAGAGCAATAACAGGTCTGTGATGCCCTTAGATGTCCGGGGCCGCACGCGCGCTACACTGAAGGAAGCAGCGTGTCTTTATCCCTGTCTGAAAAGACTGGGTAACCCGTGGAACTTCTTTCGTGATTGGGATAGGGGCTTGCAATTGTTCCCCTTGAACGAGGAATTCCCAGTAAGCGCGAGTCATAAGCTCGCGTTGATTACGTCCCTGCCCTTTGTACACACCGCCCGTCGCTACTACCGATTGAATGATTTAGTGAGGTCTTCGGACCGATGTCCGGCGCGGCCTTTCGGTTGCGCCGGTCTGTTGGAAAGATGACCAAACTTGATCATTTAGAGGAAGTAAAAGTCGTAACAAGGTTTCCGTAGGTGAACCTGCGGAAGGATCATTAACGGATTGTGAAGGGTGAGCGCCTCAGCTGCGTCTGCGCCCGACACTTTCTGCCGCTGACCCCGTTTGGACGCGGGGTCGGCTTTTCCCCACGGGGCTGCCTGAATGTGGAGCGGCACCCCGTGACAAATTGTTGCGCCCAGCGGACGCCAACACCGCGACCTTGGACGGTCGGCCAGGTGGCGGACGCGGGTACAAACGGCGCAACGCACTCATAGGTCGGCTTTCGACCCGCCACTGCACCGTGGCTCGAAGCGCTCGAAATGCGCGACCCGACCGCTGCGGGACCGCCTAGTACTGTAAACAGGAGCGGCGGAGCGCGAACGGCGAGTCGTGGTTACGTCGGTAGAAGGCGAGGCTGCGCGTTCCCGAAACGCCAGCCGAGTGCCCTCCCGACCGTTCGAGCGTGCAAGAACGAGACCCGACAATCGCGCGGCGACTGCCAAGTACGAGAGGAACGGCACAAGCGTCGGCGGTCGGTCAAGGAACTGGCGATGTGACGGGTCCGCTGTGCACCAGTGCATACCGTCCCGCCGTCCGCGGCAAGCGCCTCCGCGTCCTCGGGTGACGGAGGCTGCCGGTCGGTTCTTGCAGGCGAGGGATCTCGCTGGCACCGGTTCGCGTTGACGCGCGGCCGGTCATGGCACGGCGATGCGACGGCCGAGGTGCGCAGTACTCGATGGAGGAACCGCACGCTCCGATGACCGTCCCGCCCTCCGCGGCGTATGCGTACCGACCGTAATGGTTGCAGCAGCGCCGGCCGGCTTTTGAATTCGCCACACGAAACACGGTGCGAGATCGCGGTTAGGGGAGCGTCGACGTTGCCAGGCGTTTTGCTTGCTGCCGAGGGAAAGGCGGCACGGCCACGTCGCGCTCGTCGCGATTAGCGGGTCTGCGCGCTTTGGGAAGGTGCCGCAACGACTTGCCGAAAGAGGAAGCACGGAAGAACGAGGGACTTGGACGTCCCGACAATTGAACGCACTTGCGGCCAGGCCCTTGCTGGCTTCGTTCTTCCGCCTCGAGTAGGCTCGTACGCGGCTCCGGCGCCGAAAGTGGTCCTTGGCACCGACTTCGGTGGACGTGGGAAGTGCCGCGCAAGTACGGCGCGCCTGGCTCCACCTGTTGGCTAAAGTAGGCAGCCGGATCGGCATTTTGGTGTGCGGTGGCAAACCGTGGATGCGAAAAAAGCTTGTGCGATTTCGTGGAACAAAAAGCGGGGGTCCCCCTTTTTATGCGGAGGAGACCGACCCGCCCGCCGTGGTGAACCGCGACGCCACGGTAAAAACGGGAGAGGCTTGTCGATGGGACCGTGCATCCCGCGCTCCACGGAGGCCGGGAGGCGGCCGCCCGAGGAAATGTGTAGCCGTCGAGGCCCGCATCTGCGTGCACTCTTATCCAAATGGGTGTACCGCAGGCATTTTCTGGTTAGGCGGGCCAATGAGAGCGAGCACACAACGATACCTACGGGTCCGGCTTGGAGAACCGGCTTCGACGCCTCCCGAGTATTTATAGAGGGGTGGACCACGAAAGCACTCGCAAGTAGCGGAAGCGAAACGCCGTCCGAAACACACCGTTTGCTCGATTTGCGGCAGCCGAAAAAGGCGCGGCAGAGTTTTGGAGTCCAAGCGTGCGCTGAAAAGCGCCCTTCTTGGCCACTGTTTGGCCGAGTGCCAGAAACGTTTGGTTTTGACTGTACGGAATTGAACAAACACTTTTTCACGACTCTAA
>NW_027464706.1:277500-290000 GCF_043290135.1 Rhipicephalus microplus
CTGACGCAGTTCGGACTTGGCACTTTTTGGCTGAGCCTTGCTGGCGGCCCACTCACTCGATCGCCATGTCTGTTTGCCACAGTTTTCCCGGTGGTGCCGCACCCGGGCTCGCCCCGGCAGACGCGTTTTTTTTTCTTTCGCCCCGGCTGACGCAGTTTTCGCGCCGCCCCGGCAGACGCGGTTTTCGCGCCGCCCCGGCAGACGCGGTTTTTTGCGCCGCCCCGGCTGACGCAGTTCGGACTTGGCACTTTTTGGCTGAGCCTGGCTGGCGGCCCACTCACTCGATCGCCATGTCTGTTTGCCACAGTTTTCCCGGTGGTGCCGCACCCGGGCTCGCCCCGGCTGACGCAGTTTTCGCGCCGCCCCGGCTGACGCGGTTTCGTGCCGCCCCGGCAGACGCGGTTTTTTGCGCCGCCCCGGCTGACGCGGTTTTTTGCCGCCCCGGCTGACGCAGTTCGGACTTGGCACTTTTCGGCTGTGCCTGGCTGGCGGCCCACTCACTCGATCGCCATGTCTGTTTGCCACAGTTTTCCCGGTGGTGCCGCACCCGGGCTCGCCCCGGCAGACGCGTTTTTTTTTTTTCTTTCGCCCCGGCTGACGCAGTTTTCGCGCCGCCCCGGCTGACGCGGTTTCGTGCCGCCCCGGCAGACGCGGTTTTTTGCGCCGCCCCGGCTGACGCGGTTTTTGCCGCCCCGGCTGACGCAGTTCGGACTTAGCACTTTTTGGCTGAGCCTGGCTGGTGGCCCACTCACTCGATCGCCATGTCTGTTAGCCACAGTTTTCCCGGTGGTGCCGCACCCGGGCTCGCCCCGGCTGACGCAGTTTTCGCGCCGCCCCGGCTGACGCGGTTTCGTGCCGCCCCGGCAGACGCGGTTTTCGCGCCGCCCCGGCTGACGCGGTTTTTGCCGCCCCGGCTGACGCAGTTCGGACTTAGCACTTTTCGGCTGTGCCTGGCTGGCGGCCCACTCACTCGATCGCCATGTCTGTTTGCCACAGTTTTCCCGGTGGTGCCGCACCCGGGCTCGCCCCGGCTGACGCAGTTTTCGCGCCGCCCCGGCTGACGCGGTTTCGTGCCGCCCCGGCAGACGCGGTTTTCGCGCCGCCCCGGCTGACGCGGTTTCGTGCCGCCCCGGCAGACGCGGTTTTTTGCCGCCCCAGCTGACGCAGTTCGGACTTAGCACTTTTTGGCTGAGCCTTGCTGGCGGCCCACTCACTCGATCGCCATGTCTGTTTGCCACAGTTTTCCCGGTGGTGCCGCACCCGGGCTCGCCCCGGCAGACGCGTTTTTTTTTTTCTTTCGCCCCGGCTGACGCAGTTTTCGCGCCGCCCCGGCAGACGCGGTTTTCGCGCCGCCCCGGCAGACGCGGTTTTTTGCGCCGCCCCGGCTGACGCGGTTTTTTGCCGCCCCGGCTGACGCAGTTCGGACTTGGCACTTTTTGGCTGAGCCTGGCTGGCGGCCCACTCACTCGATCGCCATGTCTGTTTGCCACAGTTTTCCCGGTGGTGCCGCACCCGGGCTCGCCCCGGCTGACGCAGTTTTCGCGCCGCCCCGGCTGACGCGGTTTCGTGCCGCCCCGGCAGACGCGGTTTTTTGCGCCGCCCCGGCTGACGCGGTTTTTTGCCGCCCCGGCTGACACGGTTCGGACTTTGCACTTTTCGGCTGTGCCTGGCTGGCGGCCCACTCACTCGATCGCCATGTCTGTTTGCCACAGTTTTCCCGGTGGTGCCGCACCCGGGCTCGCCCCGGCAGACGCGTTTTTTTTTTTTTTCTTTCGCCCCGGCTGACGCAGTTTTCGCGCCGCCCCGGCTGACGCGGTTTCGTGCCGCCCCGGCAGACGCGGTTTTTTGCGCCGCCCCGGCTGACGTGGTTTTTGCCGCCCCGGCTGACGCAGTTCGGACTTTGCACTTTTTGGCTGAGCCTGGCTGGCGGCCCACTCACTCGATCGCCATGTCTGTTTGCCACAGTTTTCCCGGTGGTGCCGCACCCGGGCTCGCCCCGGCAGACGCGTTTTTTTTTTTCCTTCGCCCCGGCAGACGTGGTTCCCCCCCCCCCCTCCGTCTTTCTTTTTGTTTTTTTTTTCGCCGCGGCTGAAGTGGATTTTTCGGTGCCTCGACGCCCCGGTAGTCGCGGTTTTTCCGTTTCCGCACGGCCCCGGCTGACGCTGCTCGGTCACAGTCGCCTTTTGTGGTGATTGCAGACTTCTTGAGCGCGGGTGTTTTTTTTTTTTTTGTTGTTGTTGTTTTATTACGCATTCGCTCCAGCAGACGCTGTTTAGACTTTTTGTTTCCTCTTTTATCCTGCGACGAGGTGACGAGGTTTATTCGGTGCCCCGCCGCCCCGGCTGAAGTGATTTTTCCTGTCCCGTGCCGCCCCGGCTGACGCGGTTGGGACTTCGCGTTTGTTCGGCCGCCACGGGTTTTGGCGCACTCGCTCGGTTGCTTGTTGTTGCCACTTGTTGCGAACCCAGGTTTCTTGAGCGAGCGCGGGCGTTTTTTCTTCCTTTCTTTCTTTGTTCTATGTGTTAGCGAATCGGCCTTTAATATCACACGAGGACTCACAACCAACAATTTTCAGTTTGAAGTGTAAAAAATCTGCAGGTGTTGACGTAACTGACTTGCCCCGTACCCTTGAGTACATCCATGAAGTTCTCGTAGTACTACTAAATCGCATTATTCCAAGTGGAGAAATTCCCATAAACTTGCAAACCTCTACACGAAAATCGGTGCGCGTGATAAAGTTGAAAATTATCGTCCGATATCAAATGTGCCTTCTATAACACAAATTCTAGGAAAAAAAAAAAAAAACACTTGTTCGCCGTTTTCTGCGCCGTGACTGGCAGCACTCCGGCGAAGCGAAACGGGGTCGATTCGAGCACGATATCGGCGTCTTTCGACGTGCTCGCCGGCGACCGTCGCACGAGTACGTCGCACGAGCGCGTCTGCCGGGGCGCCGTTTGCGAAGCCGACGCAAAAGTGGGAACCGCCGCTCGGATGATCGCCGCTTTCGGCAGAGTGAGTGTTGGCACTCCGGGGAAGCGAAACAGCGTGAATGCGCCCACGAAATCGGCGTATTTTGAAGTGCCCGCCGGCGACCGTCGCACGAGTACGGTAAACCGCGTCAGCCGGGGCGTAGTTCGGGACGCCGACGAAAAAGTGGGAAGCGCAACTCGGATCTTCGCCGTTTTTGCAGGAGTGAGTGGCGGCCCTCCTGCGAGACCAAGAAGCATCGATTCGTGCACGAATTCGGCGCCTTTCGACGTGATCGCCGGCGACCGTCGCTCGAGTAGGGCAAACCGCGTCTGCCGGGGCGGGCTTCGGGACGCCGATGCGAAAGTGGGAAACGCTGCTCGGATGTTCGCCGTTTTTGGCCGAGTGAGTGCTGGCACTCGGGCGAAGCCAAACGGGGCCGATTACGGCACGATATCGGCGTCTTTCGACGTGCCCGCCGGCGACCGTCGCACGAGTACGGTAAACCGCGTCAGCCCGGGCGGAGTTCGGGACGCCGATGCGAAAGTGGAGAACGCCGCTCGGATCTTCGCCGTTTTTGGAGGAGTGAGTGGCGGCACTCCGGAGAAGCCAAGGAGCGCCAATTAGCGCACGATATCGGCGTCTTTCGACGCGCTCGCCGGCGACCGTCGCACGAGTAGGGCAAACCGCGTCTGCCGGGGCGGGGTTTACGACGCCGACGCAAAAGTGGGAACCGCCGCTCGGATGTTGGCCGTTTTTGGCAGAGTGAGTGCTGGCACTCCGGCGACGCGAAAGAGCGCGAATGCGCCCACGAAAGTGGCGTATTTGGACGTGCGTGACGGCGACCGCTGCAGGAGTACGAAAAACCACGTCAGCCGGGGCGAGCGACACACGGCGGTCTGGGTGCTTATCGCTGCTATTATAGGGGCACCCCGGCAGACGCAGAAAAAAAAAAAAAAATTTTCGACCTTCTTTTTTGCTGGTCGAGCTCGGGTAACCCAGGTCGCAATGGGAGCCGCGCACGAAAGCGGCGTCGCGAGACGCGTTCGCGGTCGCTAGTCGCACGAGCTCGGCAACCGCATCAGCCGGCGCGGAGTTCGGGATGCCGACGGCTAAGTGGGTACCGCTGCTCGGATGTTCGCCGTTTTTGGCCGAGTGAGTGCTGGCACTCCGGTGAAGCCAAGGAGCGCCAATTCGTGCACGATATCGGCGTCTTTCGACGTGCCCGCCGGCCACCGCCGCACGAGTACGGCAAACCGCGTCTGCCGGGGCGGGGTTCGCGACGCGTACGCAATAGTGGGAACCGTCGCTCGGATGTTCGTCGTCTTTGGCCGAGCGAGTGCTGGCACTCCGGCGAAGCGAAACGGGGCCGATTCGGGCACGATATCGGCGTATTTCGACGTGCTCGCCGGCGACCGTCGCACGAGTACGGCAAAGCGCGTCTGCCGGGGCGAGGTTTGCGACGCCGACGAAAAAGTGGGAAGCGCCGCTCGGATCTTCGCCGTTTTTGCAGGAGTGAGTGGCGGCCCTCCTGCGAGACCAAGAAGCATCGACTCGCGCACGATATCGGTGTCTTTCGACGTGCCCGCCGGCCACCGCCGCACGAGTACGGCAAACCGCGTATGCCGGGGCGGGGTTGGCGACGCCGACGCAAAAGTGGGAACCGCCACTAGGATGTTCGCCGTTTTTGGCAGAGTGAGTGCTGGCACTCCGGCGAAGCGAAAGAGCGCGAATGCGCCCACGAAAGTGGCGTGTTTGGACGTGCTTGACGACGACCACCGCAGGAAAACGAAAAACCACGTCAGCCGGGGCGAGCGACCCATGGCGGTCTGGGTGCTTATCGCTGCTATTATAGGGGCACCCCGGCAGACGCAAAAAAAAAAAAAAAAAATTTTTTCGACATTCTTTTTTGCTCGTCGACCTCGGGTGACCCAGGTCGCAGTGGGAGCCGCGCACGAAAGCGGCGTCGCGAGACGGCTTCGCGGTCGCTAGTCGCACGAGCTCGGCAACCGCGTCTGCCGGGGCGGAGTTCGGGACGCCGACGGCTAAGTGGGAACCGCCGCTCGGATGTTCGCCGTTTGTGGCCGAGTGAGTGCTGGCACTCCGGCGAAGCCAAACGGGGCCGATTCCGGCACGATATCGGCGTCTTTCTACGTGCTCGCCGGCGACCGTCGCACGAGTACGGCAAAGTGCGTCTGCCGGGGCGGGGTTTGCGACGCGTACGCAATAGTGAGAACCGTCGCTCGGATGTTCGTCGTCTTTCGCCGAGCCAGTGCTGGCAATCCGGCGAAGCCGAACGGAGCCGATTCGGGCACGATATCGGCGTCTTTCCACGTGCTCGCCGGCGACCGTCGCACGAGTACGGTAAACCGCGTCAGCCGGGGCGGAGTTCGGGACGCCGATGCGAAAGTGGGAAGCGCCGCTCGGATCTTCGCCGTTTTTGGAGGAGTCAGTGGCGGCACTCCGGTGAAGCCAAGGTGCGCCAATTCGCGCACGATATCGGCGTCTTTCGACGTGCCCGCCGGCCACCGTCGCACGAGTACGGCAAACCTCGTCTGCCGGGGCGGGGTTTGCGACGCCGACGCAAAAGTGGGAACCGCCGCTCGGATGTTCGCCGTTTTTGGCAGAGTGAGTGCTGGCACTCCGGCGAAGCGAAAGAGCGCGAATGCGCCCACGAAAGTGGCGTGTTTGGACGTGCTTGACGACGACCACCGCAGGAAAACGAAAAACCACGTCAGCCGGGGCGAGCGACCCATGGCGGTCTGGGTGCTTATCGCTGCTATTATAGGGGCACCCCGGCAGACGCAAAAAAAAAAAAAAATTTTTTCGACATTCTTTTTTGCTCGTCGACCTCGGGTGACCCAGGTCGCAGTGGGAGCCGCGCACGAAAGCGGCGTCGCGAGACGGCTTCGCGGTCGCTAGTCGCACGAGCTCGGCAACCGCGTCTGCCGGGGCGGAGTTCGGGACGCCGACGGCTAAGTGGGAACCGCCGCTCGGATGTTCGCCGTTTGTGGCCGAGTGAGTGCTGGCACTCCGGCGAAGCCAAACGGGGCCGATTCCGGCACGATATCGGCGTCTTTCTACGTGCTCGCCGGCGACCGTCGCACGAGTACGGCAAAGTGCGTCTGCCGGGGCGGGGTTTGCGACGCGTACGCAATAGTGAGAACCGTCGCTCGGATGTTCGTCGTCTTTCGCCGAGCCAGTGCTGGCACTCCGGCGAAGCCGAACGGAGCCGATTCGGGCACGATATCGGCGTCTTTCCACGTGCTCGCCGGCGACCGTCGCACGAGTACGGTAAACCGCGTCAGCCGGGGCGGAGTTCGGGACGCCGATGCGAAAGTGGGAAGCGCCGCTCGGATCTTCGCCGTTTTTGGAGGAGTCAGTGGCGGCACTCCGGTGAAGCCAAGGTGCGCCAATTCGCGCACGATATCGGCGTCTTTCGACGTGCCCGCCGGCCACCGTCGCACGAGTACGGCAAACCTCGTCTGCCGGGGCGGGGTTTGCGACGCCGACGCAAAAGTGGGAACCGCCGCTCGGATGTTCGCCGTTTTTGGCAGAGTGAGTGCTGGCACTCCGGCGAAGCGAAAGAGCGTGAATGCGCCCACGAAAGTAGCGTATTTGGACGTGCTTGACGGCGACCGCCGCAGGAGTACGAAAAACCACGTCAGCCGGGGCGAGCGACCCACGGCGGTCTGGGTGCTTATCGCTGCTATTATAGGGGCACCCCGGCAGACGCAGAAAGAAAAAAAAAAATGGAGACATGGCGTGCGTCACCGTGCGGCTTCGCAGCGTTGCCGAAGTCGCCGAGCCCTTCGACTGAGCCGAACGGCGGACAGGGAACGTTGGTCGGCCGTTCTAACCTGTCGGTGCCACGCCGAGACGTCGTTAAGGAAAACCGCGTCGTGGGCCTCTACGACGCCGTCGAGTCGTTGTACGTTTGGTGTCCAGCGTGTCGGCGGCGAGTAGCGGACACGTCGTTCACGACTTCGGTCTTTCGCAGTCGACGCGAACTTGCGGAGAGTCGTGGTGCCTCACGTTTTCGGCAGAAACCGCGGCGGAATTTTCCCGTGCGTGCGCGCACGACCTCGGTGCTGTGCCGTCAGCGTAGTGTTGCACAAACTCGTGGCCTACCCAAGGTGCGGTACGTTTGCGGCCGTATCCTCGGTGGGAATTTCGTGAGTAGGGTCGCAAATTCTACGACCTCGGCGGGTTTGAGAGCGACGTAGACTTGTGGCACGCTCAACATGCCACACGTTTCGGGGCACACCCGCGGTGAAATTTTCTCGAGTACGCTCGTATTAGGGCCCAAGGAGGTCTGGGTACTTATCGCTGCTATTATGTGGGGGTTCTCGTGAGCGGCGTACGCGAAAGCGACCGGGTGTCTGATATGCGGCGGGCTTCGGCCTCGTCAAGCGTGTCCTCGGGTCTGCTCCAGGGGAATCCACGGCAGTCGTCTGCAGCCTCATCCGCTTGATGCGTTAGGGGCTGGTTGTCGGACGGTGCCGTTTTACCACGATATCGAGGTGTGTTCCGTGTCGTCCTCGGGCGATTCAGATGCGAAAGCGCCGAAGACGCGGGCGTGACCCGTCGTCTGGCGGCTTTGCAGTCTCGGCTCCGTTGCTAGTTCCGGCCGGTCCACCGACAGTGCAGCGGGCTTGGGCAACCCGCACGGCGCGACCGAGTCGATGCAACGAAAAAGAGCGAGCATGAACGTGCTTCTTGCCGCACGGCTCCCACTCGTCTTTCGGGAAGGTTGTGCCGTAGCGAGCTCGAACGCCGTCATCTCGGAGTGCAAAATAAGCGTGTTGGGGCGCCTGAAGGTGGCCTCCGCCGCACACAGACTGCGTCCGGCCCGCCGAGGGCGAGGACGGACGTGCAGTCGAACGATTACCTGGTTGATCCTGCCAGTAATCATATGCTTGTCTCAAAGATTAAGCCATGCATGTCTAAGTACATGCCGAAATAAGGCGAAACCGCGAATGGCTCATTAAATCAGTTATGGTTCCTTAGATCGTTTCTTCCTACTTGGATAACTGTGGCAATTCTAGAGCTAATACATGCAGTGAGCCTGGAGCCCTTTGGGTAACGGGTGCTTTTATTAGACCAAGATCGATCGGGTTTCGGCCCGTATTGTGTGGTGACTCTGGATAACTTTGTGCTGATCGCATGGCCACGAGCCGGCGACGTTTCTTTCAAGTGTCTGCCTTATCAACTTTCGATGGTAGGTTACTTGCTTACCATGGTTGTTACGGGTAACGGAGAATCAGGGTTCGATTCCGGAGAGGGAGCCTGAGAAACGGCTACCACATCCAAGGAAGGCAGCAGGCGCGCAAATTACCCACTCCCGGCACGGGGAGGTAGTGACGAAAAATAACAATACGGGACTCTTTTGAGGCCCCGTAATTGAAATGAGTACACTCTAAATCCTTTAACGAGGATCAATTGGAGGGCAAGTCTGGTGCCAGCAGCCGCGGTAATTCCAGCTCCAATAGCGTATACTAAAGCTGCTGCGGTTAAAAAGCTCGTAGTTGGATCTCAGTTCCAGACGAGTAGTGCATCTACCCGATGCGACGGCTCGGACTGAACATCATGCCGGTTCTTTCTTGGTGCACTTCATTGTGTGCCTCGAGATGGCCGGTGCTTTTACTTTGAAAAAATTAGAGTGCTCAACGCAGGCGAGTCGCCTGAATAAACTTGCATGGAATAATAGAACAAGACCTCGTTTCTGTTCTGTTGGTTTTTGGAATACGAGGTAATGATTAAGAGGGACGGACGGGGGCATTCGTATTGCGGCGCTAGAGGTGAAATTCTTGGACCGTCGCAAGACGAACTACTGCGAAAGCATTTGCCAAGAATGTTTTCATTGATCAAGAACGAAAGTCAGAGGTTCGAAGGCGATCAGATACCGCCCTAGTTCTGACCATAAACGATGCCAACCAGCGATCCGCCTGAGTTACTCAAATGACTCGGCGGGCAGCTTCCGGGAAACCAAAGTATTTGGGTTCCGGGGGAAGTATGGTTGCAAAGCTGAAACTTAAAGGAATTGACGGAAGGGCACCACCAGGAGTGGAGCCTGCGGCTTAATTTGACTCAACACGGGAAAACTTACCCGGCCCGGACACTGGGAGGATTGACAGATTGAGAGCTCTTTCTTGATTCGGTGGATGGTGGTGCATGGCCGTTCTTAGTTGGTGGAGCGATTTGTCTGGTTAATTCCGATAACGAACGAGACTCTAGCCTATTAAATAGGTGCGGGGTTCCCAGCACCTTACAACCTTCTTAGAGGGACAAGCGGCTCCTAGCCGCACGAAACAGAGCAATAACAGGTCTGTGATGCCCTTAGATGTCCGGGGCCGCACGCGCGCTACACTGAAGGAAGCAGCGTGTCTTTATCCCTGTCTGAAAAGACTGGGTAACCCGTGGAACTTCTTTCGTGATTGGGATAGGGGCTTGCAATTGTTCCCCTTGAACGAGGAATTCCCAGTAAGCGCGAGTCATAAGCTCGCGTTGATTACGTCCCTGCCCTTTGTACACACCGCCCGTCGCTACTACCGATTGAATGATTTAGTGAGGTCTTCGGACCGATGTCCGGCGCGGCCTTTCGGTTGCGCCGGTCTGTTGGAAAGATGACCAAACTTGATCATTTAGAGGAAGTAAAAGTCGTAACAAGGTTTCCGTAGGTGAACCTGCGGAAGGATCATTAACGGATTGTGAAGGGTGAGCGCCTCAGCTGCGTCTGCGCCCGACACTTTCTGCCGCTGACCCCGTTTGGACGCGGGGTCGGCTTTTCCCCACGGGGCTGCCTGAATGTGGAGCGGCACCCCGTGACAAATTGTTGCGCCCAGCGGACGCCAACACCGCGACCTTGGACGGTCGGCCAGGTGGCGGACGCGGGTACAAACGGCGCAACGCACTCATAGGTCGGCTTTCGACCCGCCACTGCACCGTGGCTCGAAGCGCTCGAAATGCGCGACCCGACCGCTGCGGGACCGCCTAGTACTGTAAACAGGAGCGGCGGAGCGCGAACGGCGAGTCGTGGTTACGTCGGTAGAAGGCGAGGCTGCGCGTTCCCGAAACGCCAGCCGAGTGCCCTCCCGACCGTTCGAGCGTGCAAGAACGAGACCCGACAATCGCGCGGCGACTGCCAAGTACGAGAGGAACGGCACAAGCGTCGGCGGTCGGTCAAGGAACTGGCGATGTGACGGGTCCGCTGTGCACCAGTGCATACCGTCCCGCCGTCCGCGGCAAGCGCCTCCGCGTCCTCGGGTGACGGAGGCTGCCGGTCGGTTCTTGCAGGCGAGGGATCTCGCTGGCACCGGTTCGCGTTGACGCGCGGCCGGTCATGGCACGGCGATGCGACGGCCGAGGTGCGCAGTACTCGATGGAGGAACCGCACGCTCCGATGACCGTCCCGCCTTCCGCGGCGTATGCGTACCGACCGTAATGGTTGCAGCAGCGCCGGCCGGCTTTTGAATTCGCCACACGAAACACGGTGCGAGATCGCGGTTAGGGGAGCGTCGACGTTGCCAGGCGTTTTGCTTGCTGCCGAGGGAAAGGCGGCACGGCCACGTCGCGCTCGTCGCGATTAGCGGGTCTGCGCGCTTTGGGAAGGTGCCGCAACGACTTGCCGAAAGAGGAAGCACGGAAGAACGAGGGACTTGGACGTCCCGACAATTGAACGCACTTGCGGCCAGGCCCTTGCTGGCTTCGTTCTTCCGCCTCGAGTAGGCTCGTACGCGGCTCCGGCGCCGAAAGTGGTCCTTGGCACCGACTTCGGTGGACGTGGGAAGTGCCGCGCAAGTACGGCGCGCCTGGCTCCACCTGTTGGCTAAAGTAGGCAGCCGGATCGGCATTTTGGTGTGCGGTGGCAAACCGTGGATGCGAAAAAAGCTTGTGCGATTTCGTGGAACAAAAAGCGGGGGTCCCCCTTTTTATGCGGAGGAGACCGACCCGCCCGCCGTGGTGAACCGCGACGCCACGGTAAAAACGGGAGAGGCTTGTCGATGGGACCGTGCATCCCGCGCTCCACGGAGGCCGGGAGGCGGCCGCCCGAGGAAATGTGTAGCCGTCGAGGCCCGCATCTGCGTGCACTCTTATCCAAATGGGTGTACCGCAGGCATTTTCTGGTTAGGCGGGCCAATGAGAGCGAGCACACAACGATACCTACGGGTCCGGCTTGGAGAACCGGCTTCGACGCCTCCCGAGTATTTATAGAGGGGTGGACCACGAAAGCACTCGCAAGTAGCGGAAGCGAAACGCCGTCCGAAACACACCGTTTGCTCGATTTGCGGCAGCCGAAAAAGGCGCGGCAGAGTTTTGGAGTCCAAGCGTGCGCTGAAAAGCGCCCTTCTTGGCCACTGTTTGGCCGAGTGCCAGAAACGTTTGGTTTTGACTGTACGGAATTGAACAAACACTTTTTCACGACTCTAAGCGGTGGATCACTCGGTTCTCGGGTCGATGAAGAACGCAGCCAGCTGCGAGACTTGGTGTGAATTGCAGGACACACTGAGCACTGATTCTTTGAACGCACATTGCGGCCTTGGGTCTTCCCTTGGCTTCGTCTGTCTGAGGGTCGGATCACATATCAAGAGAGCCTTCGGCGCACAAGGGAACGTGAGCCGTCGACTCGTTTTGACCGCGTCGGCAACACGGACAGCACGCTGAACACCTCACAGCGAGCGCCAACAGCGGCCACTCAAGGGCGAGACGGTGGCGACCGTCGTGCCAGAGCCCAACCGAAACGGGGGCGACCGACTGCATTGAGGATGTGGCACCTCGTTGAGACCGCCGCAGGACTTCGAGTCGGAAGGAAGCCTGCAGGGAAAGTGCGGTCGAGGTTGCGTACTCCTCTCTGCGACCGGGCGCGCAAGAGCTGCGAGAGCCACGGACGCGCAACTTTAACGCACGGTAAACACGAGGAGCGAAAGCCGGCCAGCAAAGCTTCTCCAGCCGTGCGCAAAGTGCGCGAGATCGCAGCCTTGCGTTGCGCTTGTTGCCCTCGAAGTAAGCAGGGTGTCCCGTAGACCGGGCGCTCGAACACGCTGCGGGGCCGTGCCTCCTCCAGGCTTTGCCGCGCGAACAGGGAACGTTCGCGCGCAAAGCGCAGGGAGGTGAGGAGGCTGCGCCCGACGTTTGCGGTTCGCTGCGTACGCGGTTGATGCGGAGAGCACGGCGCGACGACTTGCCGCGAAGCGGAAAAAGTCTCCCGCACGAGTTGGCGAAACGTTGGCGAAGCTTAAGGCGTTCTCGTCGTAGTCCGCCGTCGGTCTAAGTGCTTCGCAGTTCCCGTCCCGTTCAAAAAACTGGGCCACTCCAGTTGGGGCGGGGGCGACGCTACACGAGACGATGCCTCTCGCCAGGCTGCGTGGCTGCCCTTGCGGCGGCGGCGACTGGCCTCGGCGGTGTTTGGGCTTTCGACACGGTCGTTTATCACGCAACTGCTCGGACGACGCACGCGCGCAGCGGAATGCCGCTTGCCAGCCTTGTGAAGATGTGACCCTGTACAGGGTTGCGGGCGCACTTGGTAGGGCGTC
>NW_027464706.1:295000-307500 GCF_043290135.1 Rhipicephalus microplus
GAAACAAACCCTAAACCGCGCCAAGTACGGAGGGAACAGCGCGGCTAAGGGCTCGAAACAAACCCTAAACCGCGCCAAGTACGGAAGGAACGGCGCGGAGAGGGCTCGAGACAAAGCTCGACCCTAAACCGCGCCAAGTACGGAGGGAACAGCGCGGCTAAGGGCTCGAAACAAACCCTGAACCGCGCCAAGTACGAAAGGAACGGCGCGCAGTAGGGGTTTAAAACAAAGCTGGTCCCAAAACCGCGCCAAGTACGAAAGGAACAGCGCGGTCGAGACTCGGAAGAAAAAGCTTTCAAAGTGTCGTAGCACGATGCACACTGCTGTTCGTGTGGAACAAACGTGACTACCGTGCTGTACGGTGGAGTTCTGTGCGCAAAAGCGGCGGGTGTGTTTCTAAGCACCACAGCGTTGTGTCAAAAAAGAGGTGCCTGAGAGAAACGCATGCGACTGCCGTGCTTTGCGGCATAGCACCGTGCGCAAAAACGGTGCGCATGCAAGAGGTGTCAGAGCTAGCGAACTTTTGCCACGAGCAACAGGTCACTAAAAGCCTATAGATGACGGTGTTGGAGGAAAAGAAAAATATCGAGAAAGCACTGCGGTGTGCCGTGCGTAGGGACGGGCGCGCGTGCCACATGCCGCCGAAATATGGGTGTCGGAGAAAACAGAGTGCCGCGCGTAACGAGGGGCGCGCGTGTTACAGAGAGATATGCCCAAACGCATGAAAGTGTACGCAGGTGTCCTAAGGCAGTTTTTTTTTTTTTCCTCATTTTGATGTCGCCCCGGCTGACGTGGTTTTCGTTTTTCCGTGCCGCCCCGGCTGACGCGGTTTTCGTTTTTCCGTGCCGCCCCGGCTGACGCAGTTTTTGCGCCGCCCCGGCTGACGCGGTTTTCGCGCCGCCCCGGCTGACGCGGTTCCGACTTTGCACTTTTTGGCTCACCCCGACTGGCGGCCCACTCACTCGATCGCCAGGTCTGTTTGCCCCGGTGGTTCCACCGCCAGGCTTAAGCGCGAACTTTTTTTGTTTGTTTTCTTTTGATTAAGCGCAAGCTTTTTTCTTTGTTTTCTTTTGATTAAGCGCGGGCTTTTTTCTTTGTTTTTTTTGCATTCGCCCCGGCAGACGCGGTTTTTGCGCCGCCCCGGCTGACGCGGTTTTTGCCGCCCCGGCTGACGCAGTTCGGACTTAGCACTTTTCGGCTGTGCCTGGCTGGCGGCCCACTCACTCGATCGCCATGTCTGTTTGCCACAGTTTTCCCGGTGGTGCCGCACCCGGGCTCGCCCCGGCTGACGCAGTTTTCGCGCCGCCCCGGCTGACGCGGTTTCGTGCCGCCCCGGCAGACGCGGTTTTCGCGCCGCCCCGGCTGACGCGGTTTCGTGCCGCCCCGGCAGACGCGGTTTTTTGCCGCCCCGGCTGACGCAGTTCGGACTTGGCACTTTTTGGCTGAGCCTTGCTGGCGGCCCACTCACTCGATCGCCATGTCTGTTTGCCACAGTTTTCCCGGTGGTGCCGCACCCGGGCTCGCCCCGGCAGACGCGTTTTTTTTTTCTTTCGCCCCGGCTGACGCAGTTTTCGCGCCGCCCCGGCAGACGCGGTTTTCGCGCCGCCCCGGCAGACGCGGTTTTTTGCGCCGCCCCGGCTGACGCAGTTCGGACTTGGCACTTTTTGGCTGAGCCTGGCTGGCGGCCCACTCACTCGATCGCCATGTCTGTTTGCCACAGTTTTCCCGGTGGTGCCGCACCCGGGCTCGCCCCGGCTGACGCAGTTTTCGCGCCGCCCCGGCTGACGCGGTTTCGTGCCGCCCCGGCAGACGCGGTTTTTTGCGCCGCCCCGGCTGACGCGGTTTTTTGCCGCCCCGGCTGACGCAGTTCGGACTTGGCACTTTTCGGCTGTGCCTGGCTGGCGGCCCACTCACTCGATCGCCATGTCTGTTTGCCACAGTTTTCCCGGTGGTGCCGCACCCGGGCTCGCCCCGGCAGACGCGTTTTTTTTTTTCTTTCGCCCCGGCTGACGCAGTTTTCGCGCCGCCCCGGCTGACGCGGTTTCGTGCCGCCCCGGCAGACGCGGTTTTTTGCGCCGCCCCGGCTGACGCGGTTTTTGCCGCCCCGGCTGACGCAGTTCGGACTTAGCACTTTTTGGCTGAGCCTGGCTGGTGGCCCACTCACTCGATCGCCATGTCTGTTAGCCACAGTTTTCCCGGTGGTGCCGCACCCGGGCTCGCCCCGGCTGACGCAGTTTTCGCGCCGCCCCGGCTGACGCGGTTTCGTGCCGCCCCGGCAGACGCGGTTTTCGCGCCGCCCCGGCTGACGCGGTTTTTGCCGCCCCGGCTGACGCAGTTCGGACTTAGCACTTTTCGGCTGTGCCTGGCTGGCGGCCCACTCACTCGATCGCCATGTCTGTTTGCCACAGTTTTCCCGGTGGTGCCGCACCCGGGCTCGCCCCGGCTGACGCAGTTTTCGCGCCGCCCCGGCTGACGCGGTTTCGTGCCGCCCCGGCAGACGCGGTTTTCGCGCCGCCCCGGCTGACGCGGTTTCGTGCCGCCCCGGCAGACGCGGTTTTTTGCCGCCCCAGCTGACGCAGTTCGGACTTAGCACTTTTTGGCTGAGCCTTGCTGGCGGCCCACTCACTCGATCGCCATGTCTGTTTGCCACAGTTTTCCCGGTGGTGCCGCACCCGGGCTCGCCCCGGCAGACGCGTTTTTTTTTTCTTTCGCCCCGGCTGACGCAGTTTTCGCGCCGCCCCGGCAGACGCGGTTTTCGCGCCGCCCCGGCAGACGCGGTTTTTTGCGCCGCCCCGGCTGACGCGGTTTTTTGCCGCCCCGGCTGACGCAGTTCGGACTTGGCACTTTTTGGCTGAGCCTGGCTGGCGGCCCACTCACTCGATCGCCATGTCTGTTTGCCACAGTTTTCCCGGTGGTGCCGCACCCGGGCTCGCCCCGGCTGACGCAGTTTTCGCGCCGCCCCGGCTGACGCGGTTTCGTGCCGCCCCGGCAGACGCGGTTTTTTGCGCCGCCCCGGCTGACGCGGTTTTTTGCCGCCCCGGCTGACACGGTTCGGACTTTGCACTTTTCGGCTGTGCCTGGCTGGCGGCCCACTCACTCGATCGCCATGTCTGTTTGCCACAGTTTTCCCGGTGGTGCCGCACCCGGGCTCGCCCCGGCAGACGCGTTTTTTTTTTTTTTTTTCTTTCGCCCCGGCTGACGCAGTTTTCGCGCCGCCCCGGCTGACGCGGTTTCGTGCCGCCCCGGCAGACGCGGTTTTTTGCGCCGCCCCGGCTGACGTGGTTTTTGCCGCCCCGGCTGACGCAGTTCGGACTTTGCACTTTTTGGCTGAGCCTGGCTGGCGGCCCACTCACTCGATCGCCATGTCTGTTTGCCACAGTTTTCCCGGTGGTGCCGCACCCGGGCTCGCCCCGGCAGACGCGTTTTTTTTTTCCTTCGCCCCGGCAGACGTGGTTCCCCCCCCCCCCCCTCCGTCTTTCTTTTTGTTTTTTTTTTCGCCGCGGCTGAAGTGGATTTTTCGGTGCCTCGACGCCCCGGTAGTCGCGGTTTTTCCGTTTCCGCACGGCCCCGGCTGACGCTGCTCGGTCACAGTCGCCTTTTGTGGTGATTGCAGACTTCTTGAGCGCGGGTGTTTTTTTTTTTGTTGTTGTTGTTGTTTTATTACGCATTCGCTCCAGCAGACGCTGTTTAGACTTTTTGTTTCCTCTTTTATCCTGCGACGAGGTGACGAGGTTTATTCGGTGCCCCGCCGCCCCGGCTGAAGTGATTTTTCCTGTCCCGTGCCGCCCCGGCTGACGCGGTTGGGACTTCGCGTTTGTTCGGCCGCCACGGGTTTTGGCGCACTCGCTCGGTTGCTTGTTGTTGCCACTTGTTGCGAACCCAGGTTTCTTGAGCGAGCGCGGGCGTTTTTTCTTCCTTTCTTTCTTTGTTCTATGTGTTAGCGAATCGGCCTTTAATATCACACGAGGACTCACAACCAACAATTTTCAGTTTGAAGTGTAAAAAATCTGCAGGTGTTGACGTAACTGACTTGCCCCGTACCCTTGAGTACATCCATGAAGTTCTCGTAGTACTACTAAATCGCATTATTCCAAGTGGAGAAATTCCCATAAACTTGCAAACCTCTACACGAAAATCGGTGCGCGTGATAAAGTTGAAAATTATCGTCCGATATCAAATGTGCCTTCTATAACACAAATTCTAGGAAAAAAAAAAAAAAAAACACTTGTTCGCCGTTTTCTGCGCCGTGACTGGCAGCACTCCGGCGAAGCGAAACGGGGTCGATTCGAGCACGATATCGGCGTCTTTCGACGTGCTCGCCGGCGACCGTCGCACGAGTACGTCGCACGAGCGCGTCTGCCGGGGCGCCGTTTGCGAAGCCGACGCAAAAGTGGGAACCGCCGCTCGGATGATCGCCGCTTTCGGCAGAGTGAGTGTTGGCACTCCGGGGAAGCGAAACAGCGTGAATGCGCCCACGAAATCGGCGTATTTTGAAGTGCCCGCCGGCGACCGTCGCACGAGTACGGTAAACCGCGTCAGCCGGGGCGTAGTTCGGGACGCCGACGAAAAAGTGGGAAGCGCAACTCGGATCTTCGCCGTTTTTGCAGGAGTGAGTGGCGGCCCTCCTGCGAGACCAAGAAGCATCGATTCGTGCACGAATTCGGCGCCTTTCGACGTGATCGCCGGCGACCGTCGCTCGAGTAGGGCAAACCGCGTCTGCCGGGGCGGGCTTCGGGACGCCGATGCGAAAGTGGGAAACGCTGCTCGGATGTTCGCCGTTTTTGGCCGAGTGAGTGCTGGCACTCGGGCGAAGCCAAACGGGGCCGATTACGGCACGATATCGGCGTCTTTCGACGTGCCCGCCGGCGACCGTCGCACGAGTACGGTAAACCGCGTCAGCCCGGGCGGAGTTCGGGACGCCGATGCGAAAGTGGAGAACGCCGCTCGGATCTTCGCCGTTTTTGGAGGAGTGAGTGGCGGCACTCCGGAGAAGCCAAGGAGCGCCAATTAGCGCACGATATCGGCGTCTTTCGACGCGCTCGCCGGCGACCGTCGCACGAGTAGGGCAAACCGCGTCTGCCGGGGCGGGGTTTACGACGCCGACGCAAAAGTGGGAACCGCCGCTCGGATGTTGGCCGTTTTTGGCAGAGTGAGTGCTGGCACTCCGGCGACGCGAAAGAGCGCGAATGCGCCCACGAAAGTGGCGTATTTGGACGTGCGTGACGGCGACCGCTGCAGGAGTACGAAAAACCACGTCAGCCGGGGCGAGCGACACACGGCGGTCTGGGTGCTTATCGCTGCTATTATAGGGGCACCCCGGCAGACGCAGAAAAAAAAAAAAAATTTTCGACCTTCTTTTTTGCTGGTCGAGCTCGGGTAACCCAGGTCGCAATGGGAGCCGCGCACGAAAGCGGCGTCGCGAGACGCGTTCGCGGTCGCTAGTCGCACGAGCTCGGCAACCGCGTCAGCCGGCGCGGAGTTCGGGATGCCGACGGCTAAGTGGGTACCGCTGCTCGGATGTTCGCCGTTTTTGGCCGAGTGAGTGCTGGCACTCCGGTGAAGCCAAGGAGCGCCAATTCGTGCACGATATCGGCGTCTTTCGACGTGCCCGCCGGCCACCGCCGCACGAGTACGGCAAACCGCGTCTGCCGGGGCGGGGTTCGCGACGCGTACGCAATAGTGGGAACCGTCGCTCGGATGTTCGTCGTCTTTGGCCGAGCGAGTGCTGGCACTCCGGCGAAGCGAAACGGGGCCGATTCGGGCACGATATCGGCGTATTTCGACGTGCTCGCCGGCGACCGTCGCACGAGTACGGCAAAGCGCGTCTGCCGGGGCGAGGTTTGCGACGCCGACGAAAAAGTGGGAAGCGCCGCTCGGATCTTCGCCGTTTTTGCAGGAGTGAGTGGCGGCCCTCCTGCGAGACAAAGAAGCATCGACTCGCGCACGATATCGGTGTCTTTCGACGTGCCCGCCGGCCACCGCCGCACGAGTACGGCAAACCGCGTATGCCGGGGCGGGGTTGGCGACGCCGACGCAAAAGTGGGAACCGCCACTAGGATGTTCGCCGTTTTTGGCAGAGTGAGTGCTGGCACTCCGGCGAAGCGAAAGAGCGCGAATGCGCCCACGAAAGTGGCGTGTTTGGACGTGCTTGACGACGACCACCGCAGGAAAACGAAAAACCACGTCAGCCGGGGCGAGCGACCCATGGCGGTCTGGGTGCTTATCGCTGCTATTATAGGGGCACCCCGGCAGACGCAAAAAAAAAAAAAAAATTTTTTTCGACATTCTTTTTTGCTCGTCGACCTCGGGTGACCCAGGTCGCAGTGGGAGCCGCGCACGAAAGCGGCGTCGCGAGACGGCTTCGCGGTCGCTAGTCGCACGAGCTCGGCAACCGCGTCTGCCGGGGCGGAGTTCGGGACGCCGACGGCTAAGTGGGAACCGCCGCTCGGATGTTCGCCGTTTGTGGCCGAGTGAGTGCTGGCACTCCGGCGAAGCCAAACGGGGCCGATTCCGGCACGATATCGGCGTCTTTCTACGTGCTCGCCGGCGACCGTCGCACGAGTACGGCAAAGTGCGTCTGCCGGGGCGGGGTTTGCGACGCGTACGCAATAGTGAGAACCGTCGCTCGGATGTTCGTCGTCTTTCGCCGAGCCAGTGCTGGCAATCCGGCGAAGCCGAACGGAGCCGATTCGGGCACGATATCGGCGTCTTTCCACGTGCTCGCCGGCGACCGTCGCACGAGTACGGTAAACCGCGTCAGCCGGGGCGGAGTTCGGGACGCCGATGCGAAAGTGGGAAGCGCCGCTCGGATCTTCGCCGTTTTTGGAGGAGTCAGTGGCGGCACTCCGGTGAAGCCAAGGTGCGCCAATTCGCGCACGATATCGGCGTCTTTCGACGTGCCCGCCGGCCACCGTCGCACGAGTACGGCAAACCTCGTCTGCCGGGGCGGGGTTTGCGACGCCGACGCAAAAGTGGGAACCGCCGCTCGGATGTTCGCCGTTTTTGGCAGAGTGAGTGCTGGCACTCCGGCGAAGCGAAAGAGCGCGAATGCGCCCACGAAAGTGGCGTGTTTGGACGTGCTTGACGACGACCACCGCAGGAAAACGAAAAACCACGTCAGCCGGGGCGAGCGACCCATGGCGGTCTGGGTGCTTATCGCTGCTATTATAGGGGCACCCCGGCAGACGCAAAAAAAAAAAAAAATTTTTTTTCGACATTCTTTTTTGCTCGTCGACCTCGGGTGACCCAGGTCGCAGTGGGAGCCGCGCACGAAAGCGGCGTCGCGAGACGGCTTCGCGGTCGCTAGTCGCACGAGCTCGGCAACCGCGTCTGCCGGGGCGGAGTTCGGGACGCCGACGGCTAAGTGGGAACCGCCGCTCGGATGTTCGCCGTTTGTGGCCGAGTGAGTGCTGGCACTCCGGCGAAGCCAAACGGGGCCGATTCCGGCACGATATCGGCGTCTTTCTACGTGCTCGCCGGCGACCGTCGCACGAGTACGGCAAAGTGCGTCTGCCGGGGCGGGGTTTGCGACGCGTACGCAATAGTGAGAACCGTCGCTCGGATGTTCGTCGTCTTTCGCCGAGCCAGTGCTGGCACTCCGGCGAAGCCGAACGGAGCCGATTCGGGCACGATATCGGCGTCTTTCCACGTGCTCGCCGGCGACCGTCGCACGAGTACGGTAAACCGCGTCAGCCGGGGCGGAGTTCGGGACGCCGATGCGAAAGTGGGAAGCGCCGCTCGGATCTTCGCCGTTTTTGGAGGAGTCAGTGGCGGCACTCCGGTGAAGCCAAGGTGCGCCAATTCGCGCACGATATCGGCGTCTTTCGACGTGCCCGCCGGCCACCGTCGCACGAGTACGGCAAACCTCGTCTGCCGGGGCGGGGTTTGCGACGCCGACGCAAAAGTGGGAACCGCCGCTCGGATGTTCGCCGTTTTTGGCAGAGTGAGTGCTGGCACTCCGGCGAAGCGAAAGAGCGTGAATGCGCCCACGAAAGTAGCGTATTTGGACGTGCTTGACGGCGACCGCCGCAGGAGTACGAAAAACCACGTCAGCCGGGGCGAGCGACCCACGGCGGTCTGGGTGCTTATCGCTGCTATTATAGGGGCACCCCGGCAGACGCAGAAAGAAAAAAAAAATGGAGACATGGCGTGCGTCACCGTGCGGCTTCGCAGCGTTGCCGAAGTCGCCGAGCCCTTCGACTGAGCCGAACGGCGGACAGGGAACGTTGGTCGGCCGTTCTAACCTGTCGGTGCCACGCCGAGACGTCGTTAAGGAAAACCGCGTCGTGGGCCTCTACGACGCCGTCGAGTCGTTGTACGTTTGGTGTCCAGCGTGTCGGCGGCGAGTAGCGGACACGTCGTTCACGACTTCGGTCTTTCGCAGTCGACGCGAACTTGCGGAGAGTCGTGGTGCCTCACGTTTTCGGCAGAAACCGCGGCGGAATTTTCCCGTGCGTGCGCGCACGACCTCGGTGCTGTGCCGTCAGCGTAGTGTTGCACAAACTCGTGGCCTACCCAAGGTGCGGTACGTTTGCGGCCGTATCCTCGGTGGGAATTTCGTGAGTAGGGTCGCAAATTCTACGACCTCGGCGGGTTTGAGAGCGACGTAGACTTGTGGCACGCTCAACATGCCACACGTTTCGGGGCACACCCGCGGTGAAATTTTCTCGAGTACGCTCGTATTAGGGCCCAAGGAGGTCTGGGTACTTATCGCTGCTATTATGTGGGGGTTCTCGTGAGCGGCGTACGCGAAAGCGACCGGGTGTCTGATATGCGGCGGGCTTCGGCCTCGTCAAGCGTGTCCTCGGGTCTGCTCCAGGGGAATCCACGGCAGTCGTCTGCAGCCTCATCCGCTTGATGCGTTAGGGGCTGGTTGTCGGACGGTGCCGTTTTACCACGATATCGAGGTGTGTTCCGTGTCGTCCTCGGGCGATTCAGATGCGAAAGCGCCGAAGACGCGGGCGTGACCCGTCGTCTGGCGGCTTTGCAGTCTCGGCTCCGTTGCTAGTTCCGGCCGGTCCACCGACAGTGCAGCGGGCTTGGGCAACCCGCACGGCGCGACCGAGTCGATGCAACGAAAAAGAGCGAGCATGAACGTGCTTCTTGCCGCACGGCTCCCACTCGTCTTTCGGGAAGGTTGTGCCGTAGCGAGCTCGAACGCCGTCATCTCGGAGTGCAAAATAAGCGTGTTGGGGCGCCTGAAGGTGGCCTCCGCCGCACACAGACTGCGTCCGGCCCGCCGAGGGCGAGGACGGACGCGCAGTCGAACGATTACCTGGTTGATCCTGCCAGTAATCATATGCTTGTCTCAAAGATTAAGCCATGCATGTCTAAGTACATGCCGAAATAAGGCGAAACCGCGAATGGCTCATTAAATCAGTTATGGTTCCTTAGATCGTTTCTTCCTACTTGGATAACTGTGGCAATTCTAGAGCTAATACATGCAGTGAGCCTGGAGCCCTTTGGGTAACGGGTGCTTTTATTAGACCAAGATCGATCGGGTTTCGGCCCGTATTGTGTGGTGACTCTGGATAACTTTGTGCTGATCGCATGGCCACGAGCCGGCGACGTTTCTTTCAAGTGTCTGCCTTATCAACTTTCGATGGTAGGTTACTTGCTTACCATGGTTGTTACGGGTAACGGAGAATCAGGGTTCGATTCCGGAGAGGGAGCCTGAGAAACGGCTACCACATCCAAGGAAGGCAGCAGGCGCGCAAATTACCCACTCCCGGCACGGGGAGGTAGTGACGAAAAATAACAATACGGGACTCTTTTGAGGCCCCGTAATTGAAATGAGTACACTCTAAATCCTTTAACGAGGATCAATTGGAGGGCAAGTCTGGTGCCAGCAGCCGCGGTAATTCCAGCTCCAATAGCGTATACTAAAGCTGCTGCGGTTAAAAAGCTCGTAGTTGGATCTCAGTTCCAGACGAGTAGTGCATCTACCCGATGCGACGGCTCGGACTGAACATCATGCCGGTTCTTTCTTGGTGCACTTCATTGTGTGCCTCGAGATGGCCGGTGCTTTTACTTTGAAAAAATTAGAGTGCTCAACGCAGGCGAGTCGCCTGAATAAACTTGCATGGAATAATAGAACAAGACCTCGTTTCTGTTCTGTTGGTTTTTGGAATACGAGGTAATGATTAAGAGGGACGGACGGGGGCATTCGTATTGCGGCGCTAGAGGTGAAATTCTTGGACCGTCGCAAGACGAACTACTGCGAAAGCATTTGCCAAGAATGTTTTCATTGATCAAGAACGAAAGTCAGAGGTTCGAAGGCGATCAGATACCGCCCTAGTTCTGACCATAAACGATGCCAACCAGCGATCCGCCTGAGTTACTCAAATGACTCGGCGGGCAGCTTCCGGGAAACCAAAGTATTTGGGTTCCGGGGGAAGTATGGTTGCAAAGCTGAAACTTAAAGGAATTGACGGAAGGGCACCACCAGGAGTGGAGCCTGCGGCTTAATTTGACTCAACACGGGAAAACTTACCCGGCCCGGACACTGGGAGGATTGACAGATTGAGAGCTCTTTCTTGATTCGGTGGATGGTGGTGCATGGCCGTTCTTAGTTGGTGGAGCGATTTGTCTGGTTAATTCCGATAACGAACGAGACTCTAGCCTATTAAATAGGTGCGGGGTTCCCAGCACCTTACAACCTTCTTAGAGGGACAAGCGGCTCCTAGCCGCACGAAACAGAGCAATAACAGGTCTGTGATGCCCTTAGATGTCCGGGGCCGCACGCGCGCTACACTGAAGGAAGCAGCGTGTCTTTATCCCTGTCTGAAAAGACTGGGTAACCCGTGGAACTTCTTTCGTGATTGGGATAGGGGCTTGCAATTGTTCCCCTTGAACGAGGAATTCCCAGTAAGCGCGAGTCATAAGCTCGCGTTGATTACGTCCCTGCCCTTTGTACACACCGCCCGTCGCTACTACCGATTGAATGATTTAGTGAGGTCTTCGGACCGATGTCCGGCGCGGCCTTTCGGTTGCGCCGGTCTGTTGGAAAGATGACCAAACTTGATCATTTAGAGGAAGTAAAAGTCGTAACAAGGT
This sequence comes from Rhipicephalus microplus, assembly GCF_043290135.1. Lineage (NCBI taxonomy): Eukaryota > Metazoa > Arthropoda > Arachnida > Ixodida > Ixodidae > Rhipicephalus > Rhipicephalus microplus. Next base: position 306,056 of record NW_027464706.1, read on the forward strand.
TTCCGTAGGTGAACCTGCGGAAGGATCATTAACGGATTGTGAAGGGTGAGCGCCTCAGCTGCGTCTGCGCCCGACACTTTCTGCCGCTGACCCCGTTTGGACGCGGGGTCGGCTTTTCCCCACGGGGCTGCCTGAATGTGGAGCGGCACCCCGTGACAAATTGTTGCGCCCAGCGGACGCCAACACCGCGACCTTGGACGGTCGGCCAGGTGGCGGACGCGGGTACAAACGGCGCAACGCACTCATAGGTCGGCTTTCGACCCGCCACTGCACCGTGGCTCGAAGCGCTCGAAATGCGCGACCCGACCGCTGCGGGACCGCCTAGTACTGTAAACAGGAGCGGCGGAGCGCGAACGGCGAGTCGTGGTTACGTCGGTAGAAGGCGAGGCTGCGCGTTCCCGAAACGCCAGCCGAGTGCCCTCCCGACCGTTCGAGCGTGCAAGAACGAGACCCGACAATCGCGCGGCGACTGCCAAGTACGAGAGGAACGGCACAAGCGTCGGCGGTCGGTCAAGGAACTGGCGATGTGACGGGTCCGCTGTGCACCAGTGCATACCGTCCCGCCGTCCGCGGCAAGCGCCTCCGCGTCCTCGGGTGACGGAGGCTGCCGGTCGGTTCTTGCAGGCGAGGGATCTCGCTGGCACCGGTTCGCGTTGACGCGCGGCCGGTCATGGCACGGCGATGCGACGGCCGAGGTGCGCAGTACTCGATGGAGGAACCGCACGCTCCGATGACCGTCCCGCCCTCCGCGGCGTATGCGTACCGACCGTAATGGTTGCAGCAGCGCCGGCCGGCTTTTGAATTCGCCACACGAAACACGGTGCGAGATCGCGGTTAGGGGAGCGTCGACGTTGCCAGGCGTTTTGCTTGCTGCCGAGGGAAAGGCGGCACGGCCACGTCGCGCTCGTCGCGATTAGCGGGTCTGCGCGCTTTGGGAAGGTGCCGCAACGACTTGCCGAAAGAGGAAGCACGGAAGAACGAGGGACTTGGACGTCCCGACAATTGAACGCACTTGCGGCCAGGCCCTTGCTGGCTTCGTTCTTCCGCCTCGAGTAGGCTCGTACGCGGCTCCGGCGCCGAAAGTGGTCCTTGGCACCGACTTCGGTGGACGTGGGAAGTGCCGCGCAAGTACGGCGCGCCTGGCTCCACCTGTTGGCTAAAGTAGGCAGCCGGATCGGCATTTTGGTGTGCGGTGGCAAACCGTGGATGCGAAAAAAGCTTGTGCGATTTCGTGGAACAAAAAGCGGGGGTCCCCCTTTTTATGCGGAGGAGACCGACCCGCCCGCCGTGGTGAACCGCGACGCCACGGTAAAAACGGGAGAGGCTTGTCGATGGGACCGTGCATCCCGCGCTCCACGGAGGCCGGGAGGCGGCCGCCCGAGGAAATGTGTAGCCGTCGAGGCCCGCATCTGCGTGCACTCTTATCCAAATGGGTGTACCGCAGG
>NW_027464706.1:315000-327500 GCF_043290135.1 Rhipicephalus microplus
GCTTTTTTCTTTGTTTTTTTTGCATTCGCCCCGGCAGACGCGGTTTTTGCGCCGCCCCGGCTGACGCGGTTTTTGCCGCCCCGGCTGACGCAGTTCGGACTTAGCACTTTTCGGCTGTGCCTGGCTGGCGGCCCACTCACTCGATCGCCATGTCTGTTTGCCACAGTTTTCCCGGTGGTGCCGCACCCGGGCTCGCCCCGGCTGACGCAGTTTTCGCGCCGCCCCGGCTGACGCGGTTTCGTGCCGCCCCGGCAGACGCGGTTTTCGCGCCGCCCCGGCTGACGCGGTTTCGTGCCGCCCCGGCAGACGCGGTTTTTTGCCGCCCCGGCTGACGCAGTTCGGACTTGGCACTTTTTGGCTGAGCCTTGCTGGCGGCCCACTCACTCGATCGCCATGTCTGTTTGCCACAGTTTTCCCGGTGGTGCCGCACCCGGGCTCGCCCCGGCAGACGCGTTTTTTTTTTCTTTCGCCCCGGCTGACGCAGTTTTCGCGCCGCCCCGGCAGACGCGGTTTTCGCGCCGCCCCGGCAGACGCGGTTTTTTGCGCCGCCCCGGCTGACGCAGTTCGGACTTGGCACTTTTTGGCTGAGCCTGGCTGGCGGCCCACTCACTCGATCGCCATGTCTGTTTGCCACAGTTTTCCCGGTGGTGCCGCACCCGGGCTCGCCCCGGCTGACGCAGTTTTCGCGCCGCCCCGGCTGACGCGGTTTCGTGCCGCCCCGGCAGACGCGGTTTTTTGCGCCGCCCCGGCTGACGCGGTTTTTTGCCGCCCCGGCTGACGCAGTTCGGACTTGGCACTTTTCGGCTGTGCCTGGCTGGCGGCCCACTCACTCGATCGCCATGTCTGTTTGCCACAGTTTTCCCGGTGGTGCCGCACCCGGGCTCGCCCCGGCAGACGCGTTTTTTTTTTTTCTTTCGCCCCGGCTGACGCAGTTTTCGCGCCGCCCCGGCTGACGCGGTTTCGTGCCGCCCCGGCAGACGCGGTTTTTTGCGCCGCCCCGGCTGACGCGGTTTTTGCCGCCCCGGCTGACGCAGTTCGGACTTAGCACTTTTTGGCTGAGCCTGGCTGGTGGCCCACTCACTCGATCGCCATGTCTGTTAGCCACAGTTTTCCCGGTGGTGCCGCACCCGGGCTCGCCCCGGCTGACGCAGTTTTCGCGCCGCCCCGGCTGACGCGGTTTCGTGCCGCCCCGGCAGACGCGGTTTTCGCGCCGCCCCGGCTGACGCGGTTTTTGCCGCCCCGGCTGACGCAGTTCGGACTTAGCACTTTTCGGCTGTGCCTGGCTGGCGGCCCACTCACTCGATCGCCATGTCTGTTTGCCACAGTTTTCCCGGTGGTGCCGCACCCGGGCTCGCCCCGGCTGACGCAGTTTTCGCGCCGCCCCGGCTGACGCGGTTTCGTGCCGCCCCGGCAGACGCGGTTTTCGCGCCGCCCCGGCTGACGCGGTTTCGTGCCGCCCCGGCAGACGCGGTTTTTTGCCGCCCCAGCTGACGCAGTTCGGACTTAGCACTTTTTGGCTGAGCCTTGCTGGCGGCCCACTCACTCGATCGCCATGTCTGTTTGCCACAGTTTTCCCGGTGGTGCCGCACCCGGGCTCGCCCCGGCAGACGCGTTTTTTTTTTCTTTCGCCCCGGCTGACGCAGTTTTCGCGCCGCCCCGGCAGACGCGGTTTTCGCGCCGCCCCGGCAGACGCGGTTTTTTGCGCCGCCCCGGCTGACGCGGTTTTTTGCCGCCCCGGCTGACGCAGTTCGGACTTGGCACTTTTTGGCTGAGCCTGGCTGGCGGCCCACTCACTCGATCGCCATGTCTGTTTGCCACAGTTTTCCCGGTGGTGCCGCACCCGGGCTCGCCCCGGCTGACGCAGTTTTCGCGCCGCCCCGGCTGACGCGGTTTCGTGCCGCCCCGGCAGACGCGGTTTTTTGCGCCGCCCCGGCTGACGCGGTTTTTTGCCGCCCCGGCTGACACGGTTCGGACTTTGCACTTTTCGGCTGTGCCTGGCTGGCGGCCCACTCACTCGATCGCCATGTCTGTTTGCCACAGTTTTCCCGGTGGTGCCGCACCCGGGCTCGCCCCGGCAGACGCGTTTTTTTTTTTTTTCTTTCGCCCCGGCTGACGCAGTTTTCGCGCCGCCCCGGCTGACGCGGTTTCGTGCCGCCCCGGCAAACGCGGTTTTTTGCGCCGCCCCGGCTGACGTGGTTTTTGCCGCCCCGGCTGACGCAGTTCGGACTTTGCACTTTTTGGCTAAGCCTGGCTGGCGGCCCACTCACTCGATCGCCATGTCTGTTTGCCACAGTTTTCCCGGTGGTGCCGCACCCGGGCTCGCCCCGGCAGACGCGTTTTTTTTTTTTCCTTCGCCCCGGCAGACGTGGTTCCCCCCCCCCCCCCCCTCCGTCTTTCTTTTTGTTTTTTTTTTCGCCGCGGCTGAAGTGGATTTTTCGGTGCCTCGACGCCCCGGTAGTCGCGGTTTTTCCGTTTCCGCACGGCCCCGGCTGACGCTGCTCGGTCACAGTCGCCTTTTGTGGTGATTGCAGACTTCTTGAGCGCGGGTGTTTTTTTTTTTGTTGTTGTTGTTGTTTTATTACGCATTCGCTCCAGCAGACGCTGTTTAGACTTTTTGTTTCCTCTTTTATCCTGCGACGAGGTGACGAGGTTTATTCGGTGCCCCGCCGCCCCGGCTGAAGTGATTTTTCCTGTCCCGTGCCGCCCCGGCTGACGCGGTTGGGACTTCGCGTTTGTTCGGCCGCCACGGGTTTTGGCGCACTCGCTCGGTTGCTTGTTGTTGCCACTTGTTGCGAACCCAGGTTTCTTGAGCGAGCGCGGGCGTTTTTTCTTCCTTTCTTTCTTTGTTCTATGTGTTAGCGAATCGGCCTTTAATATCACACGAGGACTCACAACCAACAATTTTCAGTTTGAAGTGTAAAAAATCTGCAGGTGTTGACGTAACTGACTTGCCCCGTACCCTTGAGTACATCCATGAAGTTCTCGTAGTACTACTAAATCGCATTATTCCAAGTGGAGAAATTCCCATAAACTTGCAAACCTCTACACGAAAATCGGTGCGCGTGATAAAGTTGAAAATTATCGTCCGATATCAAATGTGCCTTCTATAACACAAATTCTAGGAAAAAAAAAAAAAAAAACACTTGTTCGCCGTTTTCTGCGCCGTGACTGGCAGCACTCCGGCGAAGCGAAACGGGGTCGATTCGAGCACGATATCGGCGTCTTTCGACGTGCTCGCCGGCGACCGTCGCACGAGTACGTCGCACGAGCGCGTCTGCCGGGGCGCCGTTTGCGAAGCCGACGCAAAAGTGGGAACCGCCGCTCGGATGATCGCCGCTTTCGGCAGAGTGAGTGTTGGCACTCCGGGGAAGCGAAACAGCGTGAATGCGCCCACGAAATCGGCGTATTTTGAAGTGCCCGCCGGCGACCGTCGCACGAGTACGGTAAACCGCGTCAGCCGGGGCGTAGTTCGGGACGCCGACGAAAAAGTGGGAAGCGCAACTCGGATCTTCGCCGTTTTTGCAGGAGTGAGTGGCGGCCCTCCTGCGAGACCAAGAAGCATCGATTCGTGCACGAATTCGGCGCCTTTCGACGTGATCGCCGGCGACCGTCGCTCGAGTAGGGCAAACCGCGTCTGCCGGGGCGGGCTTCGGGACGCCGATGCGAAAGTGGGAAACGCTGCTCGGATGTTCGCCGTTTTTGGCCGAGTGAGTGCTGGCACTCGGGCGAAGCCAAACGGGGCCGATTACGGCACGATATCGGCGTCTTTCGACGTGCCCGCCGGCGACCGTCGCACGAGTACGGTAAACCGCGTCAGCCCGGGCGGAGTTCGGGACGCCGATGCGAAAGTGGAGAACGCCGCTCGGATCTTCGCCGTTTTTGGAGGAGTGAGTGGCGGCACTCCGGAGAAGCCAAGGAGCGCCAATTAGCGCACGATATCGGCGTCTTTCGACGCGCTCGCCGGCGACCGTCGCACGAGTAGGGCAAACCGCGTCTGCCGGGGCGGGGTTTACGACGCCGACGCAAAAGTGGGAACCGCCGCTCGGATGTTGGCCGTTTTTGGCAGAGTGAGTGCTGGCACTCCGGCGACGCGAAAGAGCGCGAATGCGCCCACGAAAGTGGCGTATTTGGACGTGCGTGACGGCGACCGCTGCAGGAGTACGAAAAACCACGTCAGCCGGGGCGAGCGACACACGGCGGTCTGGGTGCTTATCGCTGCTATTATAGGGGCACCCCGGCAGACGCAGAAAAAAAAAAAAAATTTTCGACCTTCTTTTTTGCTGGTCGAGCTCGGGTAACCCAGGTCGCAATGGGAGCCGCGCACGAAAGCGGCGTCGCGAGACGCGTTCGCGGTCGCTAGTCGCACGAGCTCGGCAACCGCGTCAGCCGGCGCGGAGTTCGGGATGCCGACGGCTAAGTGGGTACCGCTGCTCGGATGTTCGCCGTTTTTGGCCGAGTGAGTGCTGGCACTCCGGTGAAGCCAAGGAGCGCCAATTCGTGCACGATATCGGCGTCTTTCGACGTGCCCGCCGGCCACCGCCGCACGAGTACGGCAAACCGCGTCTGCCGGGGCGGGGTTCGCGACGCGTACGCAATAGTGGGAACCGTCGCTCGGATGTTCGTCGTCTTTGGCCGAGCGAGTGCTGGCACTCCGGCGAAGCGAAACGGGGCCGATTCGGGCACGATATCGGCGTATTTCGACGTGCTCGCCGGCGACCGTCGCACGAGTACGGCAAAGCGCGTCTGCCGGGGCGAGGTTTGCGACGCCGACGAAAAAGTGGGAAGCGCCGCTCGGATCTTCGCCGTTTTTGCAGGAGTGAGTGGCGGCCCTCCTGCGAGACCAAGAAGCATCGACTCGCGCACGATATCGGTGTCTTTCGACGTGCCCGCCGGCCACCGCCGCACGAGTACGGCAAACCGCGTATGCCGGGGCGGGGTTGGCGACGCCGACGCAAAAGTGGGAACCGCCACTAGGATGTTCGCCGTTTTTGGCAGAGTGAGTGCTGGCACTCCGGCGAAGCGAAAGAGCGCGAATGCGCCCACGAAAGTGGCGTGTTTGGACGTGCTTGACGACGACCACCGCAGGAAAACGAAAAACCACGTCAGCCGGGGCGAGCGACCCATGGCGGTCTGGGTGCTTATCGCTGCTATTATAGGGGCACCCCGGCAGACGCAAAAAAAAAAAAAAAAATTTTTTTCGACATTCTTTTTTGCTCGTCGACCTCGGGTGACCCAGGTCGCAGTGGGAGCCGCGCACGAAAGCGGCGTCGCGAGACGGCTTCGCGGTCGCTAGTCGCACGAGCTCGGCAACCGCGTCTGCCGGGGCGGAGTTCGGGACGCCGACGGCTAAGTGGGAACCGCCGCTCGGATGTTCGCCGTTTGTGGCCGAGTGAGTGCTGGCACTCCGGCGAAGCCAAACGGGGCCGATTCCGGCACGATATCGGCGTCTTTCTACGTGCTCGCCGGCGACCGTCGCACGAGTACGGCAAAGTGCGTCTGCCGGGGCGGGGTTTGCGACGCGTACGCAATAGTGAGAACCGTCGCTCGGATGTTCGTCGTCTTTCGCCGAGCCAGTGCTGGCAATCCGGCGAAGCCGAACGGAGCCGATTCGGGCACGATATCGGCGTCTTTCCACGTGCTCGCCGGCGACCGTCGCACGAGTACGGTAAACCGCGTCAGCCGGGGCGGAGTTCGGGACGCCGATGCGAAAGTGGGAAGCGCCGCTCGGATCTTCGCCGTTTTTGGAGGAGTCAGTGGCGGCACTCCGGTGAAGCCAAGGTGCGCCAATTCGCGCACGATATCGGCGTCTTTCGACGTGCCCGCCGGCCACCGTCGCACGAGTACGGCAAACCTCGTCTGCCGGGGCGGGGTTTGCGACGCCGACGCAAAAGTGGGAACCGCCGCTCGGATGTTCGCCGTTTTTGGCAGAGTGAGTGCTGGCACTCCGGCGAAGCGAAAGAGCGCGAATGCGCCCACGAAAGTGGCGTGTTTGGACGTGCTTGACGACGACCACCGCAGGAAAACGAAAAACCACGTCAGCCGGGGCGAGCGACCCATGGCGGTCTGGGTGCTTATCGCTGCTATTATAGGGGCACCCCGGCAGACGCAAAAAAAAAAAAAAATTTTTTTCGACATTCTTTTTTGCTCGTCGACCTCGGGTGACCCAGGTCGCAGTGGGAGCCGCGCACGAAAGCGGCGTCGCGAGACGGCTTCGCGGTCGCTAGTCGCACGAGCTCGGCAACCGCGTCTGCCGGGGCGGAGTTCGGGACGCCGACGGCTAAGTGGGAACCGCCGCTCGGATGTTCGCCGTTTGTGGCCGAGTGAGTGCTGGCACTCCGGCGAAGCCAAACGGGGCCGATTCCGGCACGATATCGGCGTCTTTCTACGTGCTCGCCGGCGACCGTCGCACGAGTACGGCAAAGTGCGTCTGCCGGGGCGGGGTTTGCGACGCGTACGCAATAGTGAGAACCGTCGCTCGGATGTTCGTCGTCTTTCGCCGAGCCAGTGCTGGCACTCCGGCGAAGCCGAACGGAGCCGATTCGGGCACGATATCGGCGTCTTTCCACGTGCTCGCCGGCGACCGTCGCACGAGTACGGTAAACCGCGTCAGCCGGGGCGGAGTTCGGGACGCCGATGCGAAAGTGGGAAGCGCCGCTCGGATCTTCGCCGTTTTTGGAGGAGTCAGTGGCGGCACTCCGGTGAAGCCAAGGTGCGCCAATTCGCGCACGATATCGGCGTCTTTCGACGTGCCCGCCGGCCACCGTCGCACGAGTACGGCAAACCTCGTCTGCCGGGGCGGGGTTTGCGACGCCGACGCAAAAGTGGGAACCGCCGCTCGGATGTTCGCCGTTTTTGGCAGAGTGAGTGCTGGCACTCCGGCGAAGCGAAAGAGCGTGAATGCGCCCACGAAAGTAGCGTATTTGGACGTGCTTGACGGCGACCGCCGCAGGAGTACGAAAAACCACGTCAGCCGGGGCGAGCGACCCACGGCGGTCTGGGTGCTTATCGCTGCTATTATAGGGGCACCCCGGCAGACGCAGAAAGAAAAAAAAAATGGGGACATGGCGTGCGTCACCGTGCGGCTTCGCAGCGTTGCCGAAGTCGCCGAGCCCTTCGACTGAGCCGAACGGCGGACAGGGAACGTTGGTCGGCCGTTCTAACCTGTCGGTGCCACGCCGAGACGTCGTTAAGGAAAACCGCGTCGTGGGCCTCTACGACGCCGTCGAGTCGTTGTACGTTTGGTGTCCAGCGTGTCGGCGGCGAGTAGCGGACACGTCGTTCACGACTTCGGTCTTTCGCAGTCGACGCGAACTTGCGGAGAGTCGTGGTGCCTCACGTTTTCGGCAGAAACCGCGGCGGAATTTTCCCGTGCGTGCGCGCACGACCTCGGTGCTGTGCCGTCAGCGTAGTGTTGCACAAACTCGTGGCCTACCCAAGGTGCGGTACGTTTGCGGCCGTATCCTCGGTGGGAATTTCGTGAGTAGGGTCGCAAATTCTACGACCTCGGCGGGTTTGAGAGCGACGTAGACTTGTGGCACGCTCAACATGCCACACGTTTCGGGGCACACCCGCGGTGAAATTTTCTCGAGTACGCTCGTATTAGGGCCCAAGGAGGTCTGGGTACTTATCGCTGCTATTATGTGGGGGTTCTCGTGAGCGGCGTACGCGAAAGCGACCGGGTGTCTGATATGCGGCGGGCTTCGGCCTCGTCAAGCGTGTCCTCGGGTCTGCTCCAGGGGAATCCACGGCAGTCGTCTGCAGCCTCATCCGCTTGATGCGTTAGGGGCTGGTTGTCGGACGGTGCCGTTTTACCACGATATCGAGGTGTGTTCCGTGTCGTCCTCGGGCGATTCAGATGCGAAAGCGCCGAAGACGCGGGCGTGACCCGTCGTCTGGCGGCTTTGCAGTCTCGGCTCCGTTGCTAGTTCCGGCCGGTCCACCGACAGTGCAGCGGGCTTGGGCAACCCGCACGGCGCGACCGAGTCGATGCAACGAAAAAGAGCGAGCATGAACGTGCTTCTTGCCGCACGGCTCCCACTCGTCTTTCGGGAAGGTTGTGCCGTAGCGAGCTCGAACGCCGTCATCTCGGAGTGCAAAATAAGCGTGTTGGGGCGCCTGAAGGTGGCCTCCGCCGCACACAGACTGCGTCCGGCCCGCCGAGGGCGAGGACGGACGCGCAGTCGAACGATTACCTGGTTGATCCTGCCAGTAATCATATGCTTGTCTCAAAGATTAAGCCATGCATGTCTAAGTACATGCCGAAATAAGGCGAAACCGCGAATGGCTCATTAAATCAGTTATGGTTCCTTAGATCGTTTCTTCCTACTTGGATAACTGTGGCAATTCTAGAGCTAATACATGCAGTGAGCCTGGAGCCCTTTGGGTAACGGGTGCTTTTATTAGACCAAGATCGATCGGGTTTCGGCCCGTATTGTGTGGTGACTCTGGATAACTTTGTGCTGATCGCATGGCCACGAGCCGGCGACGTTTCTTTCAAGTGTCTGCCTTATCAACTTTCGATGGTAGGTTACTTGCTTACCATGGTTGTTACGGGTAACGGAGAATCAGGGTTCGATTCCGGAGAGGGAGCCTGAGAAACGGCTACCACATCCAAGGAAGGCAGCAGGCGCGCAAATTACCCACTCCCGGCACGGGGAGGTAGTGACGAAAAATAACAATACGGGACTCTTTTGAGGCCCCGTAATTGAAATGAGTACACTCTAAATCCTTTAACGAGGATCAATTGGAGGGCAAGTCTGGTGCCAGCAGCCGCGGTAATTCCAGCTCCAATAGCGTATACTAAAGCTGCTGCGGTTAAAAAGCTCGTAGTTGGATCTCAGTTCCAGACGAGTAGTGCATCTACCCGATGCGACGGCTCGGACTGAACATCATGCCGGTTCTTTCTTGGTGCACTTCATTGTGTGCCTCGAGATGGCCGGTGCTTTTACTTTGAAAAAATTAGAGTGCTCAACGCAGGCGAGTCGCCTGAATAAACTTGCATGGAATAATAGAACAAGACCTCGTTTCTGTTCTGTTGGTTTTTGGAATACGAGGTAATGATTAAGAGGGACGGACGGGGGCATTCGTATTGCGGCGCTAGAGGTGAAATTCTTGGACCGTCGCAAGACGAACTACTGCGAAAGCATTTGCCAAGAATGTTTTCATTGATCAAGAACGAAAGTCAGAGGTTCGAAGGCGATCAGATACCGCCCTAGTTCTGACCATAAACGATGCCAACCAGCGATCCGCCTGAGTTACTCAAATGACTCGGCGGGCAGCTTCCGGGAAACCAAAGTATTTGGGTTCCGGGGGAAGTATGGTTGCAAAGCTGAAACTTAAAGGAATTGACGGAAGGGCACCACCAGGAGTGGAGCCTGCGGCTTAATTTGACTCAACACGGGAAAACTTACCCGGCCCGGACACTGGGAGGATTGACAGATTGAGAGCTCTTTCTTGATTCGGTGGATGGTGGTGCATGGCCGTTCTTAGTTGGTGGAGCGATTTGTCTGGTTAATTCCGATAACGAACGAGACTCTAGCCTATTAAATAGGTGCGGGGTTCCCAGCACCTTACAACCTTCTTAGAGGGACAAGCGGCTCCTAGCCGCACGAAACAGAGCAATAACAGGTCTGTGATGCCCTTAGATGTCCGGGGCCGCACGCGCGCTACACTGAAGGAAGCAGCGTGTCTTTATCCCTGTCTGAAAAGACTGGGTAACCCGTGGAACTTCTTTCGTGATTGGGATAGGGGCTTGCAATTGTTCCCCTTGAACGAGGAATTCCCAGTAAGCGCGAGTCATAAGCTCGCGTTGATTACGTCCCTGCCCTTTGTACACACCGCCCGTCGCTACTACCGATTGAATGATTTAGTGAGGTCTTCGGACCGATGTCCGGCGCGGCCTTTCGGTTGCGCCGGTCTGTTGGAAAGATGACCAAACTTGATCATTTAGAGGAAGTAAAAGTCGTAACAAGGTTTCCGTAGGTGAACCTGCGGAAGGATCATTAACGGATTGTGAAGGGTGAGCGCCTCAGCTGCGTCTGCGCCCGACACTTTCTGCCGCTGACCCCGTTTGGACGCGGGGTCGGCTTTTCCCCACGGGGCTGCCTGAATGTGGAGCGGCACCCCGTGACAAATTGTTGCGCCCAGCGGACGCCAACACCGCGACCTTGGACGGTCGGCCAGGTGGCGGACGCGGGTACAAACGGCGCAACGCACTCATAGGTCGGCTTTCGACCCGCCACTGCACCGTGGCTCGAAGCGCTCGAAATGCGCGACCCGACCGCTGCGGGACCGCCTAGTACTGTAAACAGGAGCGGCGGAGCGCGAACGGCGAGTCGTGGTTACGTCGGTAGAAGGCGAGGCTGCGCGTTCCCGAAACGCCAGCCGAGTGCCCTCCCGACCGTTCGAGCGTGCAAGAACGAGACCCGACAATCGCGCGGCGACTGCCAAGTACGAGAGGAACGGCACAAGCGTCGGCGGTCGGTCAAGGAACTGGCGATGTGACGGGTCCGCTGTGCACCAGTGCATACCGTCCCGCCGTCCGCGGCAAGCGCCTCCGCGTCCTCGGGTGACGGAGGCTGCCGGTCGGTTCTTGCAGGCGAGGGATCTCGCTGGCACCGGTTCGCGTTGACGCGCGGCCGGTCATGGCACGGCGATGCGACGGCCGAGGTGCGCAGTACTCGATGGAGGAACCGCACGCTCCGATGACCGTCCCGCCCTCCGCGGCGTATGCGTACCGACCGTAATGGTTGCAGCAGCGCCGGCCGGCTTTTGAATTCGCCACACGAAACACGGTGCGAGATCGCGGTTAGGGGAGCGTCGACGTTGCCAGGCGTTTTGCTTGCTGCCGAGGGAAAGGCGGCACGGCCACGTCGCGCTCGTCGCGATTAGCGGGTCTGCGCGCTTTGGGAAGGTGCCGCAACGACTTGCCGAAAGAGGAAGCACGGAAGAACGAGGGACTTGGACGTCCCGACAATTGAACGCACTTGCGGCCAGGCCCTTGCTGGCTTCGTTCTTCCGCCTCGAGTAGGCTCGTACGCGGCTCCGGCGCCGAAAGTGGTCCTTGGCACCGACTTCGGTGGACGTGGGAAGTGCCGCGCAAGTACGGCGCGCCTGGCTCCACCTGTTGGCTAAAGTAGGCAGCCGGATCGGCATTTTGGTGTGCGGTGGCAAACCGTGGATGCGAAAAAAGCTTGTGCGATTTCGTGGAACAAAAAGCGGGGGTCCCCCTTTTTATGCGGAGGAGACCGACCCGCCCGCCGTGGTGAACCGCGACGCCACGGTAAAAACGGGAGAGGCTTGTCGATGGGACCGTGCATCCCGCGCTCCACGGAGGCCGGGAGGCGGCCGCCCGAGGAAATGTGTAGCCGTCGAGGCCCGCATCTGCGTGCACTCTTATCCAAATGGGTGTACCGCAGGCATTTTCTGGTTAGGCGGGCCAATGAGAGCGAGCACACAACGATACCTACGGGTCCGGCTTGGAGAACCGGCTTCGACGCCTCCCGAGTATTTATAGAGGGGTGGACCACGAAAGCACTCGCAAGTAGCGGAAGCGAAACGCCGTCCGAAACACACCGTTTGCTCGATTTGCGGCAGCCGAAAAAGGCGCGGCAGAGTTTTGGAGTCCAAGCGTGCGCTGAAAAGCGCCCTTCTTGGCCACTGTTTGGCCGAGTGCCAGAAACGTTTGGTTTTGACTGTACGGAATTGAACAAACACTTTTTCACGACTCTAAGCGGTGGATCACTCGGTTCTCGGGTCGATGAAGAACGCAGCCAGCTGCGAGACTTGGTGTGAATTGCAGGACACACTGAGCACTGATTCTTTGAACGCACATTGCGGCCTTGGGTCTTCCCTTGGCTTCGTCTGTCTGAGGGTCGGATCACATATCAAGAGAGCCTTCGGCGCACAAGGGAACGTGAGCCGTCGACTCGTTTTGACCGCGTCGGCAACACGGACAGCACGCTGAACACCTCACAGCGAGCGCCAACAGCGGCCACTCAAGGGCGAGACGGTGGCGACCGTCGTGCCAGAGCCCAACCGAAACGGGGGCGACCGACTGCATTGAGGATGTGGCACCTCGTTGAGACCGCCGCAGGACTTCGAGTCGGAAGGAAGCCTGCAGGGAAAGTGCGGTCGAGGTTGCGTACTCCTCTCTGCGACCGGGCGCGCAAGAGCTGCGAGAGCCACGGACGCGCAACTTTAACGCACGGTAAACACGAGGAGCGAAAGCCGGCCAGCAAAGCTTCTCCAGCCGTGCGCAAAGTGCGCGAGATCGCAGCCTTGCGTTGCGCTTGTTGCCCTCGAAGTAAGCAGGGTGTCCCGTAGACCGGGCGCTCGAACACGCTGCGGGGCCGTGCCTCCTCCAGGCTTTGCCGCGCGAACAGGGAACGTTCGCGCGCAAAGCGCAGGGAGGTGAGGAGGCTGCGCCCGACGTTTGCGGTTCGCTGCGTACGCGGTTGATGCGGAGAGCACGGCGCGACGACTTGCCGCGAAGCGGAAAA
>NW_027464706.1:335000-345000 GCF_043290135.1 Rhipicephalus microplus
CGATCGCCATGTCTGTTAGCCACAGTTTTCCCGGTGGTGCCGCACCCGGGCTCGCCCCGGCTGATGCAGTTTTCGCGCCGCCCCGGCTGACGCGGTTTCGTGCCGCCCCGGCAGACGCGGTTTTCGCGCCGCCCCGGCTGACGCGGTTTTTGCCGCCCCGGCTGACGCAGTTCGGACTTAGCACTTTTCGGCTGTGCCTGGCTGGCGGCCCACTCACTCGATCGCCATGTCTGTTTGCCACAGTTTTCCCGGTGGTGCCGCACCCGGGCTCGCCCCGGCTGACGCAGTTTTCGCGCCGCCCCGGCTGACGCGGTTTCGTGCCGCCCCGGCAGACGCGGTTTTCGCGCTGCCCCGGCTGACGCGGTTTCGTGCCGCCCCGGCAGACGCGGTTTTTTGCCGCCCCAGCTGACGCAGTTCGGACTTAGCACTTTTTGGCTGAGCCTTGCTGGCGGCCCACTCACTCGATCGCCATGTCTGTTTGCCACAGTTTTCCCGGTGGTGCCGCACCCGGGCTCGCCCCGGCAGACGCGTTTTTTTTTTCTTTCGCCCCGGCTGACGCAGTTTTCGCGCCGCCCCGGCAGACGCGGTTTTCGCGCCGCCCCGGCAGACGCGGTTTTTTGCGCCGCCCCGGCTGACGCGGTTTTTTGCCGCCCCGGCTGACGCAGTTCGGACTTGGCACTTTTTGGCTGAGCCTGGCTGGCGGCCCACTCACTCGATCGCCATGTCTGTTTGCCACAGTTTTCCCGGTGGTGCCGCACCCGGGCTCGCCCCGGCTGACGCAGTTTTCGCGCCGCCCCGGCTGACGCGGTTTCGTGCCGCCCCGGCAGACGCGGTTTTTTGCGCCGCCCCGGCTGACGCGGTTTTTTGCCGCCCCGGCTGACACGGTTCGGACTTTGCACTTTTCGGCTGTGCCTGGCTGGCGGCCCACTCACTCGATCGCCATGTCTGTTTGCCACAGTTTTCCCGGTGGTGCCGCACCCGGGCTCGCCCCGGCAGACGCGTTTTTTTTTTTTTTTTCTTTCGCCCCGGCTGACGCAGTTTTCGCGCCGCCCCGGCTGACGCGGTTTCGTGCCGCCCCGGCAGACGCGGTTTTTTGCGCCGCCCCGGCTGACGTGGTTTTTGCCGCCCCGGCTGACGCAGTTCGGACTTTGCACTTTTTGGCTGAGCCTGGCTGGCGGCCCACTCACTCGATCGCCATGTCTGTTTGCCACAGTTTTCCCGGTGGTGCCGCACCCGGGCTCGCCCCGGCAGACGCGTTTTTTTTTTTTCCTTCGCCCCGGCAGACGTGGTTCCCCCCCCCCCCCCCTCCGTCTTTCTTTTTGTTTTTTTTTTCGCCGCGGCTGAAGTGGATTTTTCGGTGCCTCGACGCCCCGGTAGTCGCGGTTTTTCCGTTTCCGCACGGCCCCGGCTGACGCTGCTCGGTCACAGTCGCCTTTTGTGGTGATTGCAGACTTCTTGAGCGCGGGTGTTTTTTTTTTTGTTGTTGTTGTTGTTTTATTACGCATTCGCTCCAGCAGACGCTGTTTAGACTTTTTGTTTCCTCTTTTATCCTGCGACGAGGTGACGAGGTTTATTCGGTGCCCCGCCGCCCCGGCTGAAGTGATTTTTCCTGTCCCGTGCCGCCCCGGCTGACGCGGTTGGGACTTCGCGTTTGTTCGGCCGCCACGGGTTTTGGCGCACTCGCTCGGTTGCTTGTTGTTGCCACTTGTTGCGAACCCAGGTTTCTTGAGCGAGCGCGGGCGTTTTTTCTTCCTTTCTTTCTTTGTTCTATGTGTTAGCGAATCGGCCTTTAATATCACACGAGGACTCACAACCAACAATTTTCAGTTTGAAGTGTAAAAAATCTGCAGGTGTTGACGTAACTGACTTGCCCCGTACCCTTGAGTACATCCATGAAGTTCTCGTAGTACTACTAAATCGCATTATTCCAAGTGGAGAAATTCCCATAAACTTGCAAACCTCTACACGAAAATCGGTGCGCGTGATAAAGTTGAAAATTATCGTCCGATATCAAATGTGCCTTCTATAACACAAATTCTAGGAAAAAAAAAAAAAAAAACACTTGTTCGCCGTTTTCTGCGCCGTGACTGGCAGCACTCCGGCGAAGCGAAACGGGGTCGATTCGAGCACGATATCGGCGTCTTTCGACGTGCTCGCCGGCGACCGTCGCACGAGTACGTCGCACGAGCGCGTCTGCCGGGGCGCCGTTTGCGAAGCCGACGCAAAAGTGGGAACCGCCGCTCGGATGATCGCCGCTTTCGGCAGAGTGAGTGTTGGCACTCCGGGGAAGCGAAACAGCGTGAATGCGCCCACGAAATCGGCGTATTTTGAAGTGCCCGCCGGCGACCGTCGCACGAGTACGGTAAACCGCGTCAGCCGGGGCGTAGTTCGGGACGCCGACGAAAAAGTGGGAAGCGCAACTCGGATCTTCGCCGTTTTTGCAGGAGTGAGTGGCGGCTCTCCTGCGAGACCAAGAAGCATCGATTCGTGCACGAATTCGGCGCCTTTCGACGTGATCGCCGGCGACCGTCGCTCGAGTAGGGCAAACCGCGTCTGCCGGGGCGGGCTTCGGGACGCCGATGCGAAAGTGGGAAACGCTGCTCGGATGTTCGCCGTTTTTGGCCGAGTGAGTGCTGGCACTCGGGCGAAGCCAAACGGGGCCGATTACGGCACGATATCGGCGTCTTTCGACGTGCCCGCCGGCGACCGTCGCACGAGTACGGTAAACCGCGTCAGCCCGGGCGGAGTTCGGGACGCCGATGCGAAAGTGGAGAACGCCGCTCGGATCTTCGCCGTTTTTGGAGGAGTGAGTGGCGGCACTCCGGAGAAGCCAAGGAGCGCCAATTAGCGCACGATATCGGCGTCTTTCGACGCGCTCGCCGGCGACCGTCGCACGAGTAGGGCAAACCGCGTCTGCCGGGGCGGGGTTTACGACGCCGACGCAAAAGTGGGAACCGCCGCTCGGATGTTGGCCGTTTTTGGCAGAGTGAGTGCTGGCACTCCGGCGACGCGAAAGAGCGCGAATGCGCCCACGAAAGTGGCGTATTTGGACGTGCGTGACGGCGACCGCTGCAGGAGTACGAAAAACCACGTCAGCCGGGGCGAGCGACACACGGCGGTCTGGGTGCTTATCGCTGCTATTATAGGGGCACCCCGGCAGACGCAGAAAAAAAAAAAAAATTTTCGACCTTCTTTTTTGCTGGTCGAGCTCGGGTAACCCAGGTCGCAATGGGAGCCGCGCACGAAAGCGGCGTCGCGAGACGCGTTCGCGGTCGCTAGTCGCACGAGCTCGGCAACCGCGTCAGCCGGCGCGGAGTTCGGGATGCCGACGGCTAAGTGGGTACCGCTGCTCGGATGTTCGCCGTTTTTGGCCGAGTGAGTGCTGGCACTCCGGTGAAGCCAAGGAGCGCCAATTCGTGCACGATATCGGCGTCTTTCGACGTGCCCGCCGGCCACCGCCGCACGAGTACGGCAAACCGCGTCTGCCGGGGCGGGGTTCGCGACGCGTACGCAATAGTGGGAACCGTCGCTCGGATGTTCGTCGTCTTTGGCCGAGCGAGTGCTGGCACTCCGGCGAAGCGAAACGGGGCCGATTCGGGCACGATATCGGCGTATTTCGACGTGCTCGCCGGCGACCGTCGCACGAGTACGGCAAAGCGCGTCTGCCGGGGCGAGGTTTGCGACGCCGACGAAAAAGTGGGAAGCGCCGCTCGGATCTTCGCCGTTTTTGCAGGAGTGAGTGGCGGCCCTCCTGCGAGACCAAGAAGCATCGACTCGCGCACGATATCGGTGTCTTTCGACGTGCCCGCCGGCCACCGCCGCACGAGTACGGCAAACCGCGTATGCCGGGGCGGGGTTGGCGACGCCGACGCAAAAGTGGGAACCGCCACTAGGATGTTCGCCGTTTTTGGCAGAGTGAGTGCTGGCACTCCGGCGAAGCGAAAGAGCGCGAATGCGCCCACGAAAGTGGCGTGTTTGGACGTGCTTGACGACGACCACCGCAGGAAAACGAAAAACCACGTCAGCCGGGGCGAGCGACCCATGGCGGTCTGGGTGCTTATCGCTGCTATTATAGGGGCACCCCGGCAGACGCAAAAAAAAAAAAAAAAATTTTTTTCGACATTCTTTTTTGCTCGTCGACCTCGGGTGACCCAGGTCGCAGTGGGAGCCGCGCACGAAAGCGGCGTCGCGAGACGGCTTCGCGGTCGCTAGTCGCACGAGCTCGGCAACCGCGTCTGCCGGGGCGGAGTTCGGGACGCCGACGGCTAAGTGGGAACCGCCGCTCGGATGTTCGCCGTTTGTGGCCGAGTGAGTGCTGGCACTCCGGCGAAGCCAAACGGGGCCGATTCCGGCACGATATCGGCGTCTTTCTACGTGCTCGCCGGCGACCGTCGCACGAGTACGGCAAAGTGCGTCTGCCGGGGCGGGGTTTGCGACGCGTACGCAATAGTGAGAACCGTCGCTCGGATGTTCGTCGTCTTTCGCCGAGCCAGTGCTGGCAATCCGGCGAAGCCGAACGGAGCCGATTCGGGCACGATATCGGCGTCTTTCCACGTGCTCGCCGGCGACCGTCGCACGAGTACGGTAAACCGCGTCAGCCGGGGCGGAGTTCGGGACGCCGATGCGAAAGTGGGAAGCGCCGCTCGGATCTTCGCCGTTTTTGGAGGAGTCAGTGGCGGCACTCCGGTGAAGCCAAGGTGCGCCAATTCGCGCACGATATCGGCGTCTTTCGACGTGCCCGCCGGCCACCGTCGCACGAGTACGGCAAACCTCGTCTGCCGGGGCGGGGTTTGCGACGCCGACGCAAAAGTGGGAACCGCCGCTCGGATGTTCGCCGTTTTTGGCAGAGTGAGTGCTGGCACTCCGGCGAAGCGAAAGAGCGCGAATGCGCCCACGAAAGTGGCGTGTTTGGACGTGCTTGACGACGACCACCGCAGGAAAACGAAAAACCACGTCAGCCGGGGCGAGCGACCCATGGCGGTCTGGGTGCTTATCGCTGCTATTATAGGGGCACCCCGGCAGACGCAAAAAAAAAAAAAAAATTTTTTTCGACATTCTTTTTTGCTCGTCGACCTCGGGTGACCCAGGTCGCAGTGGGAGCCGCGCACGAAAGCGGCGTCGCGAGACGGCTTCGCGGTCGCTAGTCGCACGAGCTCGGCAACCGCGTCTGCCGGGGCGGAGTTCGGGACGCCGACGGCTAAGTGGGAACCGCCGCTCGGATGTTCGCCGTTTGTGGCCGAGTGAGTGCTGGCACTCCGGCGAAGCCAAACGGGGCCGATTCCGGCACGATATCGGCGTCTTTCTACGTGCTCGCCGGCGACCGTCGCACGAGTACGGCAAAGTGCGTCTGCCGGGGCGGGGTTTGCGACGCGTACGCAATAGTGAGAACCGTCGCTCGGATGTTCGTCGTCTTTCGCCGAGCCAGTGCTGGCACTCCGGCGAAGCCGAACGGAGCCGATTCGGGCACGATATCGGCGTCTTTCCACGTGCTCGCCGGCGACCGTCGCACGAGTACGGTAAACCGCGTCAGCCGGGGCGGAGTTCGGGACGCCGATGCGAAAGTGGGAAGCGCCGCTCGGATCTTCGCCGTTTTTGGAGGAGTCAGTGGCGGCACTCCGGTGAAGCCAAGGTGCGCCAATTCGCGCACGATATCGGCGTCTTTCGACGTGCCCGCCGGCCACCGTCGCACGAGTACGGCAAACCTCGTCTGCCGGGGCGGGGTTTGCGACGCCGACGCAAAAGTGGGAACCGCCGCTCGGATGTTCGCCGTTTTTGGCAGAGTGAGTGCTGGCACTCCGGCGAAGCGAAAGAGCGTGAATGCGCCCACGAAAGTAGCGTATTTGGACGTGCTTGACGGCGACCGCCGCAGGAGTACGAAAAACCACGTCAGCCGGGGCGAGCGACCCACGGCGGTCTGGGTGCTTATCGCTGCTATTATAGGGGCACCCCGGCAGACGCAGAAAGAAAAAAAAAATGGGGACATGGCGTGCGTCACCGTGCGGCTTCGCAGCGTTGCCGAAGTCGCCGAGCCCTTCGACTGAGCCGAACGGCGGACAGGGAACGTTGGTCGGCCGTTCTAACCTGTCGGTGCCACGCCGAGACGTCGTTAAGGAAAACCGCGTCGTGGGCCTCTACGACGCCGTCGAGTCGTTGTACGTTTGGTGTCCAGCGTGTCGGCGGCGAGTAGCGGACACGTCGTTCACGACTTCGGTCTTTCGCAGTCGACGCGAACTTGCGGAGAGTCGTGGTGCCTCACGTTTTCGGCAGAAACCGCGGCGGAATTTTCCCGTGCGTGCGCGCACGACCTCGGTGCTGTGCCGTCAGCGTAGTGTTGCACAAACTCGTGGCCTACCCAAGGTGCGGTACGTTTGCGGCCGTATCCTCGGTGGGAATTTCGTGAGTAGGGTCGCAAATTCTACGACCTCGGCGGGTTTGAGAGCGACGTAGACTTGTGGCACGCTCAACATGCCACACGTTTCGGGGCACACCCGCGGTGAAATTTTCTCGAGTACGCTCGTATTAGGGCCCAAGGAGGTCTGGGTACTTATCGCTGCTATTATGTGGGGGTTCTCGTGAGCGGCGTACGCGAAAGCGACCGGGTGTCTGATATGCGGCGGGCTTCGGCCTCGTCAAGCGTGTCCTCGGGTCTGCTCCAGGGGAATCCACGGCAGTCGTCTGCAGCCTCATCCGCTTGATGCGTTAGGGGCTGGTTGTCGGACGGTGCCGTTTTACCACGATATCGAGGTGTGTTCCGTGTCGTCCTCGGGCGATTCAGATGCGAAAGCGCCGAAGACGCGGGCGTGACCCGTCGTCTGGCGGCTTTGCAGTCTCGGCTCCGTTGCTAGTTCCGGCCGGTCCACCGACAGTGCAGCGGGCTGGCAACCCGCACGGCGCGACCGAGTCGATGCAACGAAAAAGAGCGAGCATGAACGTGCTTCTTGCCGCACGGCTCCCACTCGTCTTTCGGGAAGGTTGTGCCGTAGCGAGCTCGAACGCCGTCATCTCGGAGTGCAAAATAAGCGTGTTGGGGCGCCTGAAGGTGGCCTCCGCCGCACACAGACTGCGTCCGGCCCGCCGAGGGCGAGGACGGACGCGCAGTCGAACGATTACCTGGTTGATCCTGCCAGTAATCATATGCTTGTCTCAAAGATTAAGCCATGCATGTCTAAGTACATGCCGAAATAAGGCGAAACCGCGAATGGCTCATTAAATCAGTTATGGTTCCTTAGATCGTTTCTTCCTACTTGGATAACTGTGGCAATTCTAGAGCTAATACATGCAGTGAGCCTGGAGCCCTTTGGGTAACGGGTGCTTTTATTAGACCAAGATCGATCGGGTTTCGGCCCGTATTGTGTGGTGACTCTGGATAACTTTGTGCTGATCGCATGGCCACGAGCCGGCGACGTTTCTTTCAAGTGTCTGCCTTATCAACTTTCGATGGTAGGTTACTTGCTTACCATGGTTGTTACGGGTAACGGAGAATCAGGGTTCGATTCCGGAGAGGGAGCCTGAGAAACGGCTACCACATCCAAGGAAGGCAGCAGGCGCGCAAATTACCCACTCCCGGCACGGGGAGGTAGTGACGAAAAATAACAATACGGGACTCTTTTGAGGCCCCGTAATTGAAATGAGTACACTCTAAATCCTTTAACGAGGATCAATTGGAGGGCAAGTCTGGTGCCAGCAGCCGCGGTAATTCCAGCTCCAATAGCGTATACTAAAGCTGCTGCGGTTAAAAAGCTCGTAGTTGGATCTCAGTTCCAGACGAGTAGTGCATCTACCCGATGCGACGGCTCGGACTGAACATCATGCCGGTTCTTTCTTGGTGCACTTCATTGTGTGCCTCGAGATGGCCGGTGCTTTTACTTTGAAAAAATTAGAGTGCTCAACGCAGGCGAGTCGCCTGAATAAACTTGCATGGAATAATAGAACAAGACCTCGTTTCTGTTCTGTTGGTTTTTGGAATACGAGGTAATGATTAAGAGGGACGGACGGGGGCATTCGTATTGCGGCGCTAGAGGTGAAATTCTTGGACCGTCGCAAGACGAACTACTGCGAAAGCATTTGCCAAGAATGTTTTCATTGATCAAGAACGAAAGTCAGAGGTTCGAAGGCGATCAGATACCGCCCTAGTTCTGACCATAAACGATGCCAACCAGCGATCCGCCTGAGTTACTCAAATGACTCGGCGGGCAGCTTCCGGGAAACCAAAGTATTTGGGTTCCGGGGGAAGTATGGTTGCAAAGCTGAAACTTAAAGGAATTGACGGAAGGGCACCACCAGGAGTGGAGCCTGCGGCTTAATTTGACTCAACACGGGAAAACTTACCCGGCCCGGACACTGGGAGGATTGACAGATTGAGAGCTCTTTCTTGATTCGGTGGATGGTGGTGCATGGCCGTTCTTAGTTGGTGGAGCGATTTGTCTGGTTAATTCCGATAACGAACGAGACTCTAGCCTATTAAATAGGTGCGGGGTTCCCAGCACCTTACAACCTTCTTAGAGGGACAAGCGGCTCCTAGCCGCACGAAACAGAGCAATAACAGGTCTGTGATGCCCTTAGATGTCCGGGGCCGCACGCGCGCTACACTGAAGGAAGCAGCGTGTCTTTATCCCTGTCTGAAAAGACTGGGTAACCCGTGGAACTTCTTTCGTGATTGGGATAGGGGCTTGCAATTGTTCCCCTTGAACGAGGAATTCCCAGTAAGCGCGAGTCATAAGCTCGCGTTGATTACGTCCCTGCCCTTTGTACACACCGCCCGTCGCTACTACCGATTGAATGATTTAGTGAGGTCTTCGGACCGATGTCCGGCGCGGCCTTTCGGTTGCGCCGGTCTGTTGGAAAGATGACCAAACTTGATCATTTAGAGGAAGTAAAAGTCGTAACAAGGTTTCCGTAGGTGAACCTGCGGAAGGATCATTAACGGATTGTGAAGGGTGAGCGCCTCAGCTGCGTCTGCGCCCGACACTTTCTGCCGCTGACCCCGTTTGGACGCGGGGTCGGCTTTTCCCCACGGGGCTGCCTGAATGTGGAGCGGCACCCCGTGACAAATTGTTGCGCCCAGCGGACGCCAACACCGCGACCTTGGACGGTCGGCCAGGTGGCGGACGCGGGTACAAACGGCGCAACGCACTCATAGGTCGGCTTTCGACCCGCCACTGCACCGTGGCTCGAAGCGCTCGAAATGCGCGACCCGACCGCTGCGGGACCGCCTAGTACTGTAAACAGGAGCGGCGGAGCGCGAACGGCGAGTCGTGGTTACGTCGGTAGAAGGCGAGGCTGCGCGTTCCCGAAACGCCAGCCGAGTGCCCTCCCGACCGTTCGAGCGTGCAAGAACGAGACCCGACAATCGCGCGGCGACTGCCAAGTACGAGAGGAACGGCACAAGCGTCGGCGGTCGGTCAAGGAACTGGCGATGTGACGGGTCCGCTGTGCACCAGTGCATACCGTCCCGCCGTCCGCGGCAAGCGCCTCCGCGTCCTCGGGTGACGGAGGCTGCCGGTCGGTTCTTGCAGGCGAGGGATCTCGCTGGCACCGGTTCGCGTTGACGCGCGGCCGGTCATGGCACGGCGATGCGACGGCCGAGGTGCGCAGTACTCGATGGAGGAACCGCACGCTCCGATGACCGTCCCGCCCTCCGCGGCGTATGCGTACCGACCGTAATGGTTGCAGCAGCGCCGGCCGGCTTTTGAATTCGCCACACGAAACACGGTGCGAGATCGCGGTTAGGGGAGCGTCGACGTTGCCAGGCGTTTTGCTTGCTGCCGAGGGAAAGGCGGCACGGCCACGTCGCGCTCGTCGCGATTAGCGGGTCTGCGCGCTTTGGGAAGGTGCCGCAACGACTTGCCGAAAGAGGAAGAACGAGGGACTTGGACGTCCCGACAATTGAACGCACTTGCGGCCAGGCCCTTGCTGGCTTCGTTCTTCCGCCTCGAGTAGGCTCGTACGCGGCTCCGGCGCCGAAAGTGGTCCTTGGCACCGACTTCGGTGGACGTGGGAA
>NW_027464706.1:352500-365000 GCF_043290135.1 Rhipicephalus microplus
AAGTACGAAAGGAACCGCGCGGTAGGGGCTCGAGACAAAGCTCGGCCCTAAACCGCGCCAAGTACGGAAGGAACGGCGCGGAGAGGGCTCGAGACAAAGCTCGACCCTAAACCGCGCCAAGTACGGAGGGAACAGCGCGGCTAAGGGCTCGAAACAAACCCTAAACCGCGCCAAGTACGGAGGGAACAGCGCGGCTAAGGGCTCGAAACAAACCCTAAACCGCGCCAAGTACGGAAGGAACGGCGCGGAGAGGGCTCGAGACAAAGCTCGACCCTAAACCGCGCCAAGTACGGAGGGAACAGCGCGGCTAAGGGCTCGAAACAAACCCTGAACCGCGCCAAGTACGAAAGGAACGGCGCGCAGTAGGGGTTTAAAACAAAGCTGGTCCCAAAACCGCGCCAAGTACGAAAGGAACAGCGCGGTCGAGACTCGGAAGAAAAAGCTTTCAAAGTGTCGTAGCACGATGCACACTGCTGTTCGTGTGGAACAAACGTGACTACCGTGCTGTACGGTGGAGTTCTGTGCGCAAAAGCGGCGGGTGTGTTTCTAAGCACCACAGCGTTGTGTCAAAAAAGAGGTGCCTGAGAGAAACGCATGCGACTGCCGTGCTTTGCGGCATAGCACCGTGCGCAAAAACGGTGCGCATGCAAGAGGTGTCAGAGCTAGCGAACTTTTGCCACGAGCAACAGGTCACTAAAAGCCTATAGATGACGGTGTTGGAGGAAAAGAAAAATATCGAGAAAGCACTGCGGTGTGCCGTGCGTAGGGACGGGCGCGCGTGCCACATGCCGCCGAAATATGGGTGTCGGAGAAAACAGAGTGCCGCGCGTAACGAGGGGCGCGCGTGTTACAGAGAGATATGCCCAAACGCATGAAAGTGTACGCAGGTGTCCTAAGGCAGTTTTTTTTTTTTTCCTCATTTTGATGTCGCCCCGGCTGACGTGGTTTTCGTTTTTCCGTGCCGCCCCGGCTGACGCGGTTTTCGTTTTTCCGTGCCGCCCCGGCTGACGCAGTTTTTGCGCCGCCCCGGCTGACGCGGTTTTCGCGCCGCCCCGGCTGACGCGGTTCCGACTTTGCACTTTTTGGCTCACCCCGGCTGGCGGCCCACTCACTCGATCGCCAGGTCTGTTTGCCCCGGTGGTTCCACCGCCAGGCTTAAGCGCGAACTTTTTTTGTTTGTTTTCTTTTGATTAAGCGCAAGCTTTTTTCTTTGTTTTCTTTTGATTAAGCGCGGGCTTTTTTCTTTGTTTTTTTTGCATTCGCCCCGGCAGACGCGGTTTTTGCGCCGCCCCGGCTGACGCGGTTTTTGCCGCCCCGGCTGACGCAGTTCGGACTTAGCACTTTTCGGCTGTGCCTGGCTGGCGGCCCACTCACTCGATCGCCATGTCTGTTTGCCACAGTTTTCCCGGTGGTGCCGCACCCGGGCTCGCCCCGGCTGACGCAGTTTTCGCGCCGCCCCGGCTGACGCGGTTTCGTGCCGCCCCGGCAGACGCGGTTTTCGCGCCGCCCCGGCTGACGCGGTTTCGTGCCGCCCCGGCAGACGCGGTTTTTTGCCGCCCCGGCTGACGCAGTTCGGACTTGGCACTTTTTGGCTGAGCCTTGCTGGCGGCCCACTCACTCGATCGCCATGTCTGTTTGCCACAGTTTTCCCGGTGGTGCCGCACCCGGGCTCGCCCCGGCAGACGCGTTTTTTTTTTCTTTCGCCCCGGCTGACGCAGTTTTCGCGCCGCCCCGGCAGACGCGGTTTTCGCGCCGCCCCGGCAGACGCGGTTTTTTGCGCCGCCCCGGCTGACGCAGTTCGGACTTGGCACTTTTTGGCTGAGCCTGGCTGGCGGCCCACTCACTCGATCGCCATGTCTGTTTGCCACAGTTTTCCCGGTGGTGCCGCACCCGGGCTCGCCCCGGCTGACGCAGTTTTCGCGCCGCCCCGGCTGACGCGGTTTCGTGCCGCCCCGGCAGACGCGGTTTTTTGCGCCGCCCCGGCTGACGCGGTTTTTTGCCGCCCCGGCTGACGCAGTTCGGACTTGGCACTTTTCGGCTGTGCCTGGCTGGCGGCCCACTCACTCGATCGCCATGTCTGTTTGCCACAGTTTTCCCGGTGGTGCCGCACCCGGGCTCGCCCCGGCAGACGCGTTTTTTTTTTTTCTTTCGCCCCGGCTGACGCAGTTTTCGCGCCGCCCCGGCTGACGCGGTTTCGTGCCGCCCCGGCAGACGCGGTTTTTTGCGCCGCCCCGGCTGACGCGGTTTTTGCCGCCCCGGCTGACGCAGTTCGGACTTAGCACTTTTTGGCTGAGCCTGGCTGGTGGCCCACTCACTCGATCGCCATGTCTGTTAGCCACAGTTTTCCCGGTGGTGCCGCACCCGGGCTCGCCCCGGCTGACGCAGTTTTCGCGCCGCCCCGGCTGACGCGGTTTCGTGCCGCCCCGGCAGACGCGGTTTTCGCGCCGCCCCGGCTGACGCGGTTTTTGCCGCCCCGGCTGACGCAGTTCGGACTTAGCACTTTTCGGCTGTGCCTGGCTGGCGGCCCACTCACTCGATCGCCATGTCTGTTTGCCACAGTTTTCCCGGTGGTGCCGCACCCGGGCTCGCCCCGGCTGACGCAGTTTTCGCGCCGCCCCGGCTGACGCGGTTTCGTGCCGCCCCGGCAGACGCGGTTTTCGCGCCGCCCCGGCTGACGCGGTTTCGTGCCGCCCCGGCAGACGCGGTTTTTTGCCGCCCCAGCTGACGCAGTTCGGACTTAGCACTTTTTGGCTGAGCCTTGCTGGCGGCCCACTCACTCGATCGCCATGTCTGTTTGCCACAGTTTTCCCGGTGGTGCCGCACCCGGGCTCGCCCCGGCAGACGCGTTTTTTTTTTTCTTTCGCCCCGGCTGACGCAGTTTTCGCGCCGCCCCGGCAGACGCGGTTTTCGCGCCGCCCCGGCAGACGCGGTTTTTTGCGCCGCCCCGGCTGACGCGGTTTTTTGCCGCCCCGGCTGACGCAGTTCGGACTTGGCACTTTTTGGCTGAGCCTGGCTGGCGGCCCACTCACTCGATCGCCATGTCTGTTTGCCACAGTTTTCCCGGTGGTGCCGCACCCGGGCTCGCCCCGGCTGACGCAGTTTTCGCGCCGCCCCGGCTGACGCGGTTTCGTGCCGCCCCGGCAGACGCGGTTTTTTGCGCCGCCCCGGCTGACGCGGTTTTTTGCCGCCCCGGCTGACACGGTTCGGACTTTGCACTTTTCGGCTGTGCCTGGCTGGCGGCCCACTCACTCGATCGCCATGTCTGTTTGCCACAGTTTTCCCGGTGGTGCCGCACCCGGGCTCGCCCCGGCAGACGCGTTTTTTTTTTTTTTTCTTTCGCCCCGGCTGACGCAGTTTTCGCGCCGCCCCGGCTGACGCGGTTTCGTGCCGCCCCGGCAGACGCGGTTTTTTGCGCCGCCCCGGCTGACGTGGTTTTTGCCGCCCCGGCTGACGCAGTTCGGACTTTGCACTTTTTGGCTGAGCCTGGCTGGCGGCCCACTCACTCGATCGCCATGTCTGTTTGCCACAGTTTTCCCGGTGGTGCCGCACCCGGGCTCGCCCCGGCAGACGCGTTTTTTTTTTTCCTTCGCCCCGGCAGACGTGGTTCCCCCCCCCCCCCCCTCCGTCTTTCTTTTTGTTTTTTTTTTCGCCGCGGCTGAAGTGGATTTTTCGGTGCCTCGACGCCCCGGTAGTCGCGGTTTTTCCGTTTCCGCACGGCCCCGGCTGACGCTGCTCGGTCACAGTCGCCTTTTGTGGTGATTGCAGACTTCTTGAGCGCGGGTGTTTTTTTTTTTGTTGTTGTTGTTGTTTTATTACGCATTCGCTCCAGCAGACGCTGTTTAGACTTTTTGTTTCCTCTTTTATCCTGCGACGAGGTGACGAGGTTTATTCGGTGCCCCGCCGCCCCGGCTGAAGTGATTTTTCCTGTCCCGTGCCGCCCCGGCTGACGCGGTTGGGACTTCGCGTTTGTTCGGCCGCCACGGGTTTTGGCGCACTCGCTCGGTTGCTTGTTGTTGCCACTTGTTGCGAACCCAGGTTTCTTGAGCGAGCGCGGGCGTTTTTTCTTCCTTTCTTTCTTTGTTCTATGTGTTAGCGAATCGGCCTTTAATATCACACGAGGACTCACAACCAACAATTTTCAGTTTGAAGTGTAAAAAATCTGCAGGTGTTGACGTAACTGACTTGCCCCGTACCCTTGAGTACATCCATGAAGTTCTCGTAGTACTACTAAATCGCATTATTCCAAGTGGAGAAATTCCCATAAACTTGCAAACCTCTACACGAAAATCGGTGCGCGTGATAAAGTTGAAAATTATCGTCCGATATCAAATGTGCCTTCTATAACACAAATTCTAGGAAAAAAAAAAAAAAAACACTTGTTCGCCGTTTTCTGCGCCGTGACTGGCAGCACTCCGGCGAAGCGAAACGGGGTCGATTCGAGCACGATATCGGCGTCTTTCGACGTGCTCGCCGGCGACCGTCGCACGAGTACGTCGCACGAGCGCGTCTGCCGGGGCGCCGTTTGCGAAGCCGACGCAAAAGTGGGAACCGCCGCTCGGATGATCGCCGCTTTCGGCAGAGTGAGTGTTGGCACTCCGGGGAAGCGAAACAGCGTGAATGCGCCCACGAAATCGGCGTATTTTGAAGTGCCCGCCGGCGACCGTCGCACGAGTACAGTAAACCGCGTCAGCCGGGGCGTAGTTCGGGACGCCGACGAAAAAGTGGGAAGCGCAACTCGGATCTTCGCCGTTTTTGCAGGAGTGAGTGGCGGCCCTCCTGCGAGACCAAGAAGCATCGATTCGTGCACGAATTCGGCGCCTTTCGACGTGATCGCCGGCGACCGTCGCTCGAGTAGGGCAAACCGCGTCTGCCGGGGCGGGCTTCGGGACGCCGATGCGAAAGTGGGAAACGCTGCTCGGATGTTCGCCGTTTTTGGCCGAGTGAGTGCTGGCACTCGGGCGAAGCCAAACGGGGCCGATTACGGCACGATATCGGCGTCTTTCGACGTGCCCGCCGGCGACCGTCGCACGAGTACGGTAAACCGCGTCAGCCCGGGCGGAGTTCGGGACGCCGATGCGAAAGTGGAGAACGCCGCTCGGATCTTCGCCGTTTTTGGAGGAGTGAGTGGCGGCACTCCGGAGAAGCCAAGGAGCGCCAATTAGCGCACGATATCGGCGTCTTTCGACGCGCTCGCCGGCGACCGTCGCACGAGTAGGGCAAACCGCGTCTGCCGGGGCGGGGTTTACGACGCCGACGCAAAAGTGGGAACCGCCGCTCGGATGTTGGCCGTTTTTGGCAGAGTGAGTGCTGGCACTCCGGCGACGCGAAAGAGCGCGAATGCGCCCACGAAAGTGGCGTATTTGGACGTGCGTGACGGCGACCGCTGCAGGAGTACGAAAAACCACGTCAGCCGGGGCGAGCGACACACGGCGGTCTGGGTGCTTATCGCTGCTATTATAGGGGCACCCCGGCAGACGCAGAAAAAAAAAAAAAATTTTCGACCTTCTTTTTTGCTGGTCGAGCTCGGGTAACCCAGGTCGCAATGGGAGCCGCGCACGAAAGCGGCGTCGCGAGACGCGTTCGCGGTCGCTAGTCGCACGAGCTCGGCAACCGCGTCAGCCGGCGCGGAGTTCGGGATGCCGACGGCTAAGTGGGTACCGCTGCTCGGATGTTCGCCGTTTTTGGCCGAGTGAGTGCTGGCACTCCGGTGAAGCCAAGGAGCGCCAATTCGTGCACGATATCGGCGTCTTTCGACGTGCCCGCCGGCCACCGCCGCACGAGTACGGCAAACCGCGTCTGCCGGGGCGGGGTTCGCGACGCGTACGCAATAGTGGGAACCGTCGCTCGGATGTTCGTCGTCTTTGGCCGAGCGAGTGCTGGCACTCCGGCGAAGCGAAACGGGGCCGATTCGGGCACGATATCGGCGTATTTCGACGTGCTCGCCGGCGACCGTCGCACGAGTACGGCAAAGCGCGTCTGCCGGGGCGAGGTTTGCGACGCCGACGAAAAAGTGGGAAGCGCCGCTCGGATCTTCGCCGTTTTTGCAGGAGTGAGTGGCGGCCCTCCTGCGAGACCAAGAAGCATCGACTCGCGCACGATATCGGTGTCTTTCGACGTGCCCGCCGGCCACCGCCGCACGAGTACGGCAAACCGCGTATGCCGGGGCGGGGTTGGCGACGCCGACGCAAAAGTGGGAACCGCCACTAGGATGTTCGCCGTTTTTGGCAGAGTGAGTGCTGGCACTCCGGCGAAGCGAAAGAGCGCGAATGCGCCCACGAAAGTGGCGTGTTTGGACGTGCTTGACGACGACCACCGCAGGAAAACGAAAAACCACGTCAGCCGGGGCGAGCGACCCATGGCGGTCTGGGTGCTTATCGCTGCTATTATAGGGGCACCCCGGCAGACGCAAAAAAAAAAAAAAAAATTTTTTTCGACATTCTTTTTTGCTCGTCGACCTCGGGTGACCCAGGTCGCAGTGGGAGCCGCGCACGAAAGCGGCGTCGCGAGACGGCTTCGCGGTCGCTAGTCGCACGAGCTCGGCAACCGCGTCTGCCGGGGCGGAGTTCGGGACGCCGACGGCTAAGTGGGAACCGCCGCTCGGATGTTCGCCGTTTGTGGCCGAGTGAGTGCTGGCACTCCGGCGAAGCCAAACGGGGCCGATTCCGGCACGATATCGGCGTCTTTCTACGTGCTCGCCGGCGACCGTCGCACGAGTACGGCAAAGTGCGTCTGCCGGGGCGGGGTTTGCGACGCGTACGCAATAGTGAGAACCGTCGCTCGGATGTTCGTCGTCTTTCGCCGAGCCAGTGCTGGCAATCCGGCGAAGCCGAACGGAGCCGATTCGGGCACGATATCGGCGTCTTTCCACGTGCTCGCCGGCGACCGTCGCACGAGTACGGTAAACCGCGTCAGCCGGGGCGGAGTTCGGGACGCCGATGCGAAAGTGGGAAGCGCCGCTCGGATCTTCGCCGTTTTTGGAGGAGTCAGTGGCGGCACTCCGGTGAAGCCAAGGTGCGCCAATTCGCGCACGATATCGGCGTCTTTCGACGTGCCCGCCGGCCACCGTCGCACGAGTACGGCAAACCTCGTCTGCCGGGGCGGGGTTTGCGACGCCGACGCAAAAGTGGGAACCGCCGCTCGGATGTTCGCCGTTTTTGGCAGAGTGAGTGCTGGCACTCCGGCGAAGCGAAAGAGCGTGAATGCGCCCACGAAAGTAGCGTATTTGGACGTGCTTGACGGCGACCGCCGCAGGAGTACGAAAAACCACGTCAGCCGGGGCGAGCGACCCACGGCGGTCTGGGTGCTTATCGCTGCTATTATAGGGGCACCCCGGCAGACGCAGAAAGAAAAAAAAAAATGGGGACATGGCGTGCGTCACCGTGCGGCTTCGCAGCGTTGCCGAAGTCGCCGAGCCCTTCGACTGAGCCGAACGGCGGACAGGGAACGTTGGTCGGCCGTTCTAACCTGTCGGTGCCACGCCGAGACGTCGTTAAGGAAAACCGCGTCGTGGGCCTCTACGACGCCGTCGAGTCGTTGTACGTTTGGTGTCCAGCGTGTCGGCGGCGAGTAGCGGACACGTCGTTCACGACTTCGGTCTTTCGCAGTCGACGCGAACTTGCGGAGAGTCGTGGTGCCTCACGTTTTCGGCAGAAACCGCGGCGGAATTTTCCCGTGCGTGCGCGCACGACCTCGGTGCTGTGCCGTCAGCGTAGTGTTGCACAAACTCGTGGCCTACCCAAGGTGCGGTACGTTTGCGGCCGTATCCTCGGTGGGAATTTCGTGAGTAGGGTCGCAAATTCTACGACCTCGGCGGGTTTGAGAGCGACGTAGACTTGTGGCACGCTCAACATGCCACACGTTTCGGGGCACACCCGCGGTGAAATTTTCTCGAGTACGCTCGTATTAGGGCCCAAGGAGGTCTGGGTACTTATCGCTGCTATTATGTGGGGGTTCTCGTGAGCGGCGTACGCGAAAGCGACCGGGTGTCTGATATGCGGCGGGCTTCGGCCTCGTCAAGCGTGTCCTCGGGTCTGCTCCAGGGGAATCCACGGCAGTCGTCTGCAGCCTCATCCGCTTGATGCGTTAGGGGCTGGTTGTCGGACGGTGCCGTTTTACCACGATATCGAGGTGTGTTCCGTGTCGTCCTCGGGCGATTCAGATGCGAAAGCGCCGAAGACGCGGGCGTGACCCGTCGTCTGGCGGCTTTGCAGTCTCGGCTCCGTTGCTAGTTCCGGCCGGTCCACCGACAGTGCAGCGGGCTTGGGCAACCCGCACGGCGCGACCGAGTCGATGCAACGAAAAAGAGCGAGCATGAACGTGCTTCTTGCCGCACGGCTCCCACTCGTCTTTCGGGAAGGTTGTGCCGTAGCGAGCTCGAACGCCGTCATCTCGGAGTGCAAAATAAGCGTGTTGGGGCGCCTGAAGGTGGCCTCCGCCGCACACAGACTGCGTCCGGCCCGCCGAGGGCGAGGACGGACGCGCAGTCGAACGATTACCTGGTTGATCCTGCCAGTAATCATATGCTTGTCTCAAAGATTAAGCCATGCATGTCTAAGTACATGCCGAAATAAGGCGAAACCGCGAATGGCTCATTAAATCAGTTATGGTTCCTTAGATCGTTTCTTCCTACTTGGATAACTGTGGCAATTCTAGAGCTAATACATGCAGTGAGCCTGGAGCCCTTTGGGTAACGGGTGCTTTTATTAGACCAAGATCGATCGGGTTTCGGCCCGTATTGTGTGGTGACTCTGGATAACTTTGTGCTGATCGCATGGCCACGAGCCGGCGACGTTTCTTTCAAGTGTCTGCCTTATCAACTTTCGATGGTAGGTTACTTGCTTACCATGGTTGTTACGGGTAACGGAGAATCAGGGTTCGATTCCGGAGAGGGAGCCTGAGAAACGGCTACCACATCCAAGGAAGGCAGCAGGCGCGCAAATTACCCACTCCCGGCACGGGGAGGTAGTGACGAAAAATAACAATACGGGACTCTTTTGAGGCCCCGTAATTGAAATGAGTACACTCTAAATCCTTTAACGAGGATCAATTGGAGGGCAAGTCTGGTGCCAGCAGCCGCGGTAATTCCAGCTCCAATAGCGTATACTAAAGCTGCTGCGGTTAAAAAGCTCGTAGTTGGATCTCAGTTCCAGACGAGTAGTGCATCTACCCGATGCAACGGCTCGGACTGAACATCATGCCGGTTCTTTCTTGGTGCACTTCATTGTGTGCCTCGAGATGGCCGGTGCTTTTACTTTGAAAAAATTAGAGTGCTCAACGCAGGCGAGTCGCCTGAATAAACTTGCATGGAATAATAGAACAAGACCTCGTTTCTGTTCTGTTGGTTTTTGGAATACGAGGTAATGATTAAGAGGGACGGACGGGGGCATTCGTATTGCGGCGCTAGAGGTGAAATTCTTGGACCGTCGCAAGACGAACTACTGCGAAAGCATTTGCCAAGAATGTTTTCATTGATCAAGAACGAAAGTCAGAGGTTCGAAGGCGATCAGATACCGCCCTAGTTCTGACCATAAACGATGCCAACCAGCGATCCGCCTGAGTTACTCAAATGACTCGGCGGGCAGCTTCCGGGAAACCAAAGTATTTGGGTTCCGGGGGAAGTATGGTTGCAAAGCTGAAACTTAAAGGAATTGACGGAAGGGCACCACCAGGAGTGGAGCCTGCGGCTTAATTTGACTCAACACGGGAAAACTTACCCGGCCCGGACACTGGGAGGATTGACAGATTGAGAGCTCTTTCTTGATTCGGTGGATGGTGGTGCATGGCCGTTCTTAGTTGGTGGAGCGATTTGTCTGGTTAATTCCGATAACGAACGAGACTCTAGCCTATTAAATAGGTGCGGGGTTCCCAGCACCTTACAACCTTCTTAGAGGGACAAGCGGCTCCTAGCCGCACGAAACAGAGCAATAACAGGTCTGTGATGCCCTTAGATGTCCGGGGCCGCACGCGCGCTACACTGAAGGAAGCAGCGTGTCTTTATCCCTGTCTGAAAAGACTGGGTAACCCGTGGAACTTCTTTCGTGATTGGGATAGGGGCTTGCAATTGTTCCCCTTGAACGAGTAATTCCCAGTAAGCGCGAGTCATAAGCTCGCGTTGATTACGTCCCTGCCCTTTGTACACACCGCCCGTCGCTACTACCGATTGAATGATTTAGTGAGGTCTTCGGACCGATGTCCGGCGCGGCCTTTCGGTTGCGCCGGTCTGTTGGAAAGATGACCAAACTTGATCATTTAGAGGAAGTAAAAGTCGTAACAAGGTTTCCGTAGGTGAACCTGCGGAAGGATCATTAACGGATTGTGAAGGGTGAGCGCCTCAGCTGCGTCTGCGCCCGACACTTTCTGCCGCTGACCCCGTTTGGACGCGGGGTCGGCTTTTCCCCACGGGGCTGCCTGAATGTGGAGCGGCACCCCGTGACAAATTGTTGCGCCCAGCGGACGCCAACACCGCGACCTTGGACGGTCGGCCAGGTGGCGGACGCGGGTACAAACGGCGCAACGCACTCATAGGTCGGCTTTCGACCCGCCACTGCACCGTGGCTCGAAGCGCTCGAAATGCGCGACCCGACCGCTGCGGGACCGCCTAGTACTGTAAACAGGAGCGGCGGAGCGCGAACGGCGAGTCGTGGTTACGTCGGTAGAAGGCGAGGCTGCGCGTTCCCGAAACGCCAGCCGAGTGCCCTCCCGACCGTTCGAGCGTGCAAGAACGAGACCCGACAATCGCGCGGCGACTGCCAAGTACGAGAGGAACGGCACAAGCGTCGGCGGTCGGTCAAGGAACTGGCGATGTGACGGGTCCGCTGTGCACCAGTGCATACCGTCCCGCCGTCCGCGGCAAGCGCCTCCGCGTCCTCGGGTGACGGAGGCTGCCGGTCGGTTCTTGCAGGCGAGGGATCTCGCTGGCACCGGTTCGCGTTGACGCGCGGCCGGTCATGGCACGGCGATGCGACGGCCGAGGTGCGCAGTACTCGATGGAGGAACCGCACGCTCCGATGACCGTCCCGCCCTCCGCGGCGTATGCGTACCGACCGTAATGGTTGCAGCAGCGCCGGCCGGCTTTTGAATTCGCCACACGAAACACGGTGCGAGATCGCGGTTAGGGGAGCGTCGACGTTGCCAGGCGTTTTGCTTGCTGCCGAGGGAAAGGCGGCACGGCCACGTCGCGCTCGTCGCGATTAGCGGGTCTGCGCGCTTTGGGAAGGTGCCGCAACGACTTGCCGAAAGAGGAAGCACGGAAGAACGAGGGACTTGGACGTCCCGACAATTGAACGCACTTGCGGCCAGGCCCTTGCTGGCTTCGTTCTTCCGCCTCGAGTAGGCTCGTACGCGGCTCCGGCGCCGAAAGTGGTCCTTGGCACCGACTTCGGTGGACGTGGGAAGTGCCGCGCAAGTACGGCGCGCCTGGCTCCACCTGTTGGCTAAATTAGGCAGCCGGATCGGCATTTTGGTGTGCGGTGGCAAACCGTGGATGCGAAAAAAGCTTGTGCGATTTCGTGGAACAAAAAGCGGGGGTCCCCCTTTTTATGCGGAGGAGACCGACCCGCCCGCCGTGGTGAACCGCGACGCCACGGTAAAAACGGGAGAGGCTTGTCGATGGGACCGTGCATCCCGCGCTCCACGGAGGCCGGGAGGCGGCCGCCCGAGGAAATGTGTAGCCGTCGAGGCCCGCATCTGCGTGCACTCTTATCCAAATGGGTGTACCGCAGGCATTTTCTGGTTAGGCGGGCCAATGAGAGCGAGCACACAACGATACCTACGGGTCCGGCTTGGAGAACCGGCTTCGACGCCTCCCGAGTATTTATAGAGGGGTGGACCACGAAAGCACTCGCAAGTAGCGGAAGCGAAACGCCGTCCGAAACACACCGTTTGCTCGATTTGCGGCAGCCGAAAAAGGCGCGGCAGAGTTTTGGAGTCCAAGCGTGCGCTGAAAAGCGCCCTTCTTGGCCACTGTTTGGCCGAGTGCCAGAAACGTTTGGTTTTGACTGTACGGAATTGAACAAACACTTTTTCACGACTCTAAGCGGTGGATCACTCGGTTCTCGGGTCGATGAAGAACGCAGCCAGCTGCGAGACTTGGTGTGAATTGCAGGACACACTGAGCACTGATTCTTTGAACGCACATTGCGGCCTTGGGTCTTCCCTTGGCTTCGTCTGTCTGAGGGTCGGATCACATATCAAGAGAGCCTTCGGCGCACAAGGGAACGTGAGCCGTCGACTCGTTTTGACCGCGTCGGCAACACGGACAGCACGCTGAACACCTCACAGCGAGCGCCAACAGCGGCCACTCAAGGGCGAGACGGTGGCGACCGTCGTGCCAGAGCCCAACCGAAACGGGGGCGACCGACTGCATTGAGGATGTGGCACCTCGTTGAGACCGCCGCAGGACTTCGAGTCGGAAGGAAGCCTGCAGGGAAAGTGCGGTCGAGGTTGCGTACTCCTCTCTGCGACCGGGCGCGCAAGAGCTGCGAGAGCCACGGACGCGCAAC
>NW_027464706.1:370000-375000 GCF_043290135.1 Rhipicephalus microplus
ACAGGAAGCAATGACGACTCTGCAATTACAGACCCCACGCAAGGGGCGAAGACAGACAAGATACAGAAGAAGAAGACCAAGAGGGTGGAACAAAAACAAGTGACCAACAAAGAAGAGAAGGCAAAGAAAGAAGAACCACAAGGAGCGATGCCCGCCAAAGCTTCTCTTGAAACAGATTGGTGGAGCCCAACCGAGAATGACCAGGTAGAGGGAGGCAGCCGAGGAACCGAAACCGAAGAAGCTGAAGGAGGAGAGGTCCACCCTCAAACACAAACGGCTGCTAACGAAGGAGCGCTAGACAACTGGGACGAAGACAGAAATTCACAATCGTCACTCCCAACCAGCCGCGGAGAAAAAGGTACAGTTTTGTCTAGACTTTCCAAAGCAGACAAAAACACTATGAGGGCTCTCATTAAAATCTCTACATTGACGGGCGGCGACGAGGCGGTAGCCCAGCAGATTGAAGCGATAATCTCCGAACAAGCTAAATTGAAAAACCTGTTAATGGAACAGGCCCAACAGATTGCGTTCCAAAAAGGCAGGATCGAAGAATTGGAGAAAAGAAGACAAGAAGAACCACTCGAACAAAGGGAAGAGCCAACACAGAGCAACACTCCCGCAACCGAGAGCCGACCAACCTATGCTCTGGTGGTATCTTCCGGAACAATGGAGAAAAAAGAGGTCGCATCGCTTCTGAGGCAGCGGGTGGATCCCCTCGACCTGGGAATCCAAGAAGCAACAATTCGGCCAGGGAGAGAGGGAATTGTCGTGATGACGAAGTCAAAAGAAGACTCAGCTAAGATTCTCCAGTTCATTCAGAAGGACAGAGAACTGAGAAATGTTGAAGCCAAGCTCCCAAAGGAGAACAGGATCCATAAGAAAATAATTGGACTCGAGGATGAAATTGACGAGGTCAATCTCCCAGCCCGAATCGTCAGGCAAAACCGTTTGGTGTGCTCGCCAGAAGACATAACAATAAAGAAGACATGGCCGGGCAAGAGAGGCAAGACAGTGATTCTTGCCCTAAATCGAAGTGCAAACAAAGCAATCGGAAGCCGAACTGCACTGAACATCGGCTGGTCACGATGCCCGATCTTTGACGACATCTTTTGGCCCAGATGCACAAGATGCGCCATGCACGGCCACATTGCTCCCGATTGCGATGGCCCCCAGCGCTGCATTAACTGTGGCCAACGAGGTCACTACCAAAGAGAATGTGAAGCAGAATCGCACTGCAACATCTGCGAGACTGAGGGTCGCACGGAGACAGATCATTCTATGATGTCCAGGGAATGCCCGGTATACATAACAAAGGTACAGGCCGAGAAAGGCAAAATTCTAGCTAGACTAAACTAAGAGTACCCAACACACAGGCACAATGGCGAATAGCACTGAAATACAAATAATACAGGTAAATTTAGGCAGGGCATTTAAGGCAAATCAGTCACTAAACAATTTTCAACAAGAAGAAGAATTCGACATATCTGTACTCCAAGAACCATATTCGCTCAACAACAAAATCATAGGGTTTCCGCTAAAGCATAAAGTTATAGCCAACAACAAAGACCCGAAGACAGCCATCATAATACACAAAGAAAATATAACCGCTTTCCCAATTATTATAGAACAAAAACTAATAGCAGTCAAGATAAATAAAGGTGAAAGAGAATTGGTAATTATCAACTGCTACTGTCCTCCGAATGAAAACGTCGAGCTGGCAATGTCAGCAATAGGAAACATTTTACAGAAATTTATAGACATTAACACGATAATAATGGGTGACTTCAACTCAAAACATCAAATTTGGGGAAGCACGGAGACGGATGAGAAAGGTGAAAAAGTATTAGAATTCACAGTATTACACAACCTGACATTATTAAATGCCAAAGAATCACCTCCGACATTTAAAACAAGTAGGGCGAGGGGTTGGATTGACCTCACCATATGTGACGCAAACCTAAACCAGGATATTAAAAGCTGGGAAGTACTTAAAACCTATAATCACAGCGATCACAGATACATTAAAGTTGTTATTAAAAATGAAGAACTTCCAGAGGAATATGGCCTAACGTTAAAAGGGCAAACAAAAGTCATGGAAAAGTTGCAAATTGATCCCTGGTTTGAGGAAGTCCAGGGGAAAATAAACACGAAGGAAAGTATTGAAGAAATAGTGAATACGCTACACGAGAAAATCGAGAAACTTAAGAAGGAATTCAGTAAAAAGAAAAAACCTTCTAAACAAAAACCGAATACTTGGTGGTCAAGAGACCTAGAAATTGAAAGGAAGAGAGTCAGAGCACTACGAAGGAGGTATCAAAAGGCGAAAGGGGATATCAGAGAACAATACAAAAAGGAATACTATAAAGAACATGACACGTATAACAACATGATAGAACAGGCTAAAAACAACAGTTGGAAAACTCTATGTACTAAGGCTACGAAAAATCCATTCATCCTACCGTATAAAATTGCACGAAATAAGATGAAAACCAAGGTTATGTTTAGAAGCATCACAAAAGAAAATGGAGAAGTCACAAAGACTCTTCAGGAAACAATAGAACACATTCTAGGAAATTTATACCCTAACTGCATGGAAAATGACGAGCCAGGACACAGTCAAATACAATCAAGCAACGACACAATAAACAATAACAAACAGGGAGGAAATTGGACATCGGGAGCAGAAATGAGAGAAAGAAATTTACCCAGTGATGACCTCCCATTTACAGAGATTGAAGTAACGCAGATAGTAAAAAATCTGAGGAAAGATGTAACCCCCGGACCAGACAACCTAAAAACTAACCTCATACAAGTGATGTATGAAAGGCATAAGACTTTCTTTGTCAATCTTTTTAATGCATGCTTAAAGCACGGACATTTTCCTCAAAGATGGAAAGAATCTAAAATTATATTGATTCCAAAAGGGAACGGAGAGGACAAATCCGAGGAAAACAAATATCGCCCAATAGCTATTAACTCGATTTTGGGAAAAATATTAGAAAAGCTCATAAAAGATAGAATCTATTATTTCTTGTTTAAAAATCACCATTTTAACAAAAAACAATTTGGATTTACCCATGGGACATCAACAACCACGGCATTGGAAGAAATAATCAAACGAATAAACCAAGCGAAAATTGATAAGCTAAACAGCATGCTAATAGCACTAGATATTAAAAACGCATTCAATTCTATAAAACCCGAAGTAGTTATTCAGAAATTAGAAGAATATAAGTGTCCCAACAACCTAATAAAACTGGCGGACAATATTCTACGGAACAGGAAAATAATCTATGAAACAGATGGAGTAAAAATTAAGAAAACACTAACTTCAGGTTCCCCACAGGGGTCACCTTTAAGCCCACTCTGTTGGAATATAACAATAGGCGACCTATTAGAAACTCAGCTTCAAGAAGGAGTACACATCCAAGCCTTTGCGGACGACGTGGTGTTACACATAAAGTTCCGCTCAAGAAAAGAGGTGGAGGAAAAAGCTACGAAGGCACTAACACTAATAAATCAGTGGGCACATCAAAAAGGAATAACCCTGAATAAGGAAAAATCGGAATATATGATAATCGGAAAGCAGTACATTAGCCATCAACCCCAAATAAAAATCGGACAGGATAAAATCAAAATGGTTAACGAAATGAAAATTCTAGGGGTGGTCTTGGACACAAAACTAACATTCCTCCCACATCTAAAATACTTAAAAAGAAAAGTAGACGAAGTCACGTATAATTTAAGTCGTACAATAAAAGACGACAAACATACAAATAGAAACACACTACAGTTAATATATAAAAGGGGTATAGAACGAATGGTTACATACGCCTCCCCAGCATGGTATAGCCGAAAAACCATTTTTATTAAAAAACTGAAATCAATCCAAAGATTACCTTTATTATTAATAACTAAATCATTCAAAACAACATCAAATCTTTCACTCAACATATTAGCAAACATTCCACCTCTCCATTTGACAATCGAAAAAGAAAACGAATTACACTACATACTTAAGAAAGGAAAGAACTTCACATGGCAACAGAAAGTATACACCGAAAACGAAATAATGAAGAAACACGACCAATGGCAAGATCATCCAGAAAATAAAGTTAGCATACCCTTTGGAACAACAGAGGAAGAAGCAGACTTCAAAATATACACAGACGGATCAAAGAAAGAAAAAGAAACAGGAGCGGCATTTATAATACTAAACAAAGATAACCAAATCCAAACAGTGAAAAAATATAAACTTCCAGAACACAGTAGTAATTACGAGGCTGAGATCATTGCAATCCAGAAAGCAATAGAACATATCTGGCCTCTACAAGCTTTCGTTAAATACCAGCTTTTTACAGACAGCCAATCTGCACTTCTGGCAATAAAAAATCCAGATAACCTAAATCCAATTATTTGTAACATCAGGAAAACCTTAAGCCAAACACAAAGTAAAGATATTAAACTGACCTACGTAAAAGCACACAGTGGGAATATAGGGAACACATTAGCCGACGAATGCGCAAAAGAAGCGAGCAAAGACGGAGAGGAAATATTTGTTCCCATAACGAAAACAGTTATAGCAAAAGAATTAAAGAAAAAGTTAAACGACGAGTGGAATGAATTATGGAAGAAAGAAGGCAAGCATAGCTACACATTTACATGGATAAGAAATACAAATTTCATTCCGCCACATTTTCCAACTAATTACTACACATCACAGGCAATAACAGGACATGGAAGATTTCCATTCTACTTTACACGATTCGGAATACTGCAACAAGCGACATGTTATTGTTCAAACATAATAGAAAGTTTTGACCACTACTTACAGCAATGTCCCATTGTAACAAACGAAAGAAAGGAACTAAAAAGAATTTTAGGACAAAACCTGCAAAATAGAAAGCCAGAAATAATCAAACAAAAAGAAACAATGAAAATACTTGAAACAATGGTGGAAAAGATTAACGAGGCCATCCTACAGTGCTGAAAATTGAAGA
>NW_027464706.1:380000-392500 GCF_043290135.1 Rhipicephalus microplus
TTGCGCCGCCCCGGCTGACGCGGTTTTTGCCGCCCCGGCTGACGCAGTTCGGACTTAGCACTTTTTGGCTGAGCCTGGCTGGTGGCCCACTCACTCGATCGCCATGTCTGTTAGCCACAGTTTTCCCGGTGGTGCCGCACCCGGGCTCGCCCCGGCTGACGCAGTTTTCGCGCCGCCCCGGCTGACGCGGTTTCGTGCCGCCCCGGCAGACGCGGTTTTCGCGCCGCCCCGGCTGACGCGGTTTTTGCCGCCCCGGCTGACGCAGTTCGGACTTAGCACTTTTCGGCTGTGCCTGGCTGGCGGCCCACTCACTCGATCGCCATGTCTGTTTGCCACAGTTTTCCCGGTGGTGCCGCACCCGGGCTCGCCCCGGCTGACGCAGTTTTCGCGCCGCCCCGGCTGACGCGGTTTCGTGCCGCCCCGGCAGACGCGGTTTTCGCGCCGCCCCGGCTGACGCGGTTTCGTGCCGCCCCGGCAGACGCGGTTTTTTGCCGCCCCAGCTGACGCAGTTCGGACTTAGCACTTTTTGGCTGAGCCTTGCTGGCGGCCCACTCACTCGATCGCCATGTCTGTTTGCCACAGTTTTCCCGGTGGTGCCGCACCCGGGCTCGCCCCGGCAGACGCGTTTTTTTTTTTCTTTCGCCCCGGCTGACGCAGTTTTCGCGCCGCCCCGGCAGACGCGGTTTTCGCGCCGCCCCGGCAGACGCGGTTTTTTGCGCCGC
The DNA here is from genome assembly GCF_043290135.1 of Rhipicephalus microplus. Lineage (NCBI taxonomy): Eukaryota > Metazoa > Arthropoda > Arachnida > Ixodida > Ixodidae > Rhipicephalus > Rhipicephalus microplus. Next base: position 380,723 of record NW_027464706.1, read on the forward strand.
CCCGGCTGACGCGGTTTTTTGCCGCCCCGGCTGACGCAGTTCGGACTTGGCACTTTTTGGCTGAGCCTGGCTGGCGGCCCACTCACTCGATCGCCATGTCTGTTTGCCACAGTTTTCCCGGTGGTGCCGCACCCGGGCTCGCCCCGGCTGACGCAGTTTTCGCGCCGCCCCGGCTGACGCGGTTTCGTGCCGCCCCGGCAGACGCGGTTTTTTGCGCCGCCCCGGCTGACGCGGTTTTTTGCCGCCCCGGCTGACACGGTTCGGACTTTGCACTTTTCGGCTGTGCCTGGCTGGCGGCCCACTCACTCGATCGCCATGTCTGTTTGCCACAGTTTTCCCGGTGGTGCCGCACCCGGGCTCGCCCCGGCAGACGCGTTTTTTTTTTTTTTTCTTTCGCCCCGGCTGACGCAGTTTTCGCGCCGCCCCGGCTGACGCGGTTTCGTGCCGCCCCGGCAGACGCGGTTTTTTGCGCCGCCCCGGCTGACGCGGTTTTTGCCGCCCCGGCTGACGCAGTTCGGACTTAGCACTTTTTGGCTGAGCCTGGCTGGTGGCCCACTCACTCGATCGCCATGTCTGTTAGCCACAGTTTTCCCGGTGGTGCCGCACCCGGGCTCGCCCCAGCTGACGCAGTTTTCGCGCCGCCCCGGCTGACGCGGTTTCGTGCCGCCCCGGCAGACGCGGTTTTCGCGCCGCCCCGGCTGACGCGGTTTTTGCCGCCCCGGCTGACGCAGTTCGGACTTAGCACTTTTCGGCTGTGCCTGGCTGGCGGCCCACTCACTCGATCGCCATGTCTGTTTGCCACAGTTTTCCCGGTGGTGCCGCACCCGGGCTCGCCCCGGCTGACGCAGTTTTCGCGCCGCCCCGGCTGACGCGGTTTCGTGCCGCCCCGGCAGACGCGGTTTTCGCGCCGCCCCGGCTGACGCGGTTTCGTGCCGCCCCGGCAGACGCGGTTTTTTGCCGCCCCGGCTGACGCAGTTTGGACTTGGCACTTTTTGGCTGAGCCTTGCTGGCGGCCCACTCACTCGATCGCCATGTCTGTTTGCCACAGTTTTCCCGGTGGTGCCGCACCCGGGCTCGCCCCGGCAGACGCGTTTTTTTTTTCTTTCGCCCCGGCTGACGCAGTTTTCGCGCCGCCCCGGCAGACGCGGTTTTCGCGCCGCCCCGGCAGACGCGGTTTTTTGCGCCGCCCCGGCTGACGCAGTTCGGACTTGGCACTTTTTGGCTGAGCCTGGCTGGCGGCCCACTCACTCGATCGCCATGTCTGTTTGCCACAGTTTTCCCGGTGGTGCCGCACCCGGGCTCGCCCCGGCTGACGCAGTTTTCGCGCCGCCCCGGCTGACGCGGTTTCGTGCCGCCCCGGCAGACGCGGTTTTTTGCGCCGCCCCGGCTGACGCGGTTTTTTGCCGCCCCGGCTGACGCAGTTCGGACTTGGCACTTTTCGGCTGTGCCTGGCTGGCGGCCCACTCACTCGATCGCCATGTCTGTTTGCCACAGTTTTCCCGGTGGTGCCGCACCCGGGCTCGCCCCGGCAGACGCGTTTTTTTTTTTTCTTTCGCCCCGGCTGACGCAGTTTTCGCGCCGCCCCGGCTGACGCGGTTTCGTGCCGCCCCGGCAGACGCGGTTTTTTGCGCCGCCCCGGCTGACGCGGTTTTTGCCGCCCCGGCTGACGCAGTTCGGACTTAGCACTTTTTGGCTGAGCCTGGCTGGTGGCCCACTCACTCGATCGCCATGTCTGTTAGCCACAGTTTTCCCGGTGGTGCCGCACCCGGGCTCGCCCCGGCTGACGCAGTTTTCGCGCCGCCCCGGCTGACGCGGTTTCGTGCCGCCCCGGCAGACGCGGTTTTCGCGCCGCCCCGGCTGACGCGGTTTTTGCCGCCCCGGCTGACGCAGTTCGGACTTAGCACTTTTCGGCTGTGCCTGGCTGGCGGCCCACTCACTCGATCGCCATGTCTGTTTGCCACAGTTTTCCCGGTGGTGCCGCACCCGGGCTCGCCCCGGCTGACGCAGTTTTCGCGCCGCCCCGGCTGACGCGGTTTCGTGCCGCCCCGGCAGACGCGGTTTTCGCGCCGCCCCGGCTGACGCGGTTTCGTGCCGCCCCGGCAGACGCGGTTTTTTGCCGCCCCAGCTGACGCAGTTCGGACTTAGCACTTTTTGGCTGAGCCTTGCTGGCGGCCCACTCACTCGATCGCCATGTCTGTTTGCCACAGTTTTCCCGGTGGTGCCGCACCCGGGCTCGCCCCGGCAGACGCGTTTTTTTTTTTCTTTCGCCCCGGCTGACGCAGTTTTCGCGCCGCCCCGGCAGACGCGGTTTTCGCGCCGCCCCGGCAGACGCGGTTTTTTGCGCCGCCCCGGCTGACGCGGTTTTTTGCCGCCCCGGCTGACGCAGTTCGGACTTGGCACTTTTTGGCTGAGCCTGGCTGGCGGCCCACTCACTCGATCGCCATGTCTGTTTGCCACAGTTTTCCCGGTGGTGCCGCACCCGGGCTCGCCCCGGCTGACGCAGTTTTCGCGCCGCCCCGGCTGACGCGGTTTCGTGCCGCCCCGGCAGACGCGGTTTTTTGCGCCGCCCCGGCTGACGCGGTTTTTTGCCGCCCCGGCTGACACGGTTCGGACTTTGCACTTTTCGGCTGTGCCTGGCTGGCGGCCCACTCACTCGATCGCCATGTCTGTTTGCCACAGTTTTCCCGGTGGTGCCGCACCCGGGCTCGCCCCGGCAGACGCGTTTTTTTTTTTTTTTCTTTCGCCCCGGCTGACGCAGTTTTCGCGCCGCCCCGGCTGACGCGGTTTCGTGCCGCCCCGGCAGACGCGGTTTTTTGCGCCGCCCCGGCTGACGTGGTTTTTGCCGCCCCGGCTGACGCAGTTCGGACTTTGCACTTTTTGGCTGAGCCTGGCTGGCGGCCCACTCACTCGATCGCCATGTCTGTTTGCCACAGTTTTCCCGGTGGTGCCGCACCCGGGCTCGCCCCGGCAGACGCGTTTTTTTTTTTCCTTCGCCCCGGCAGACGTGGTTCCCCCCCCCCCCTCCGTCTTTCTTTTTGTTTTTTTTTTTCGCCGCGGCTGAAGTGGATTTTTCGGTGCCTCGACGCCCCGGTAGTCGCGGTTTTTCCGTTTCCGCACGGCCCCGGCTGACGCTGCTCGGTCACAGTCGCCTTTTGTGGTGATTGCAGACTTCTTGAGCGCGGGTGTTTTTTTTTTTTGTTGTTGTTGTTGTTTTATTACGCATTCGCTCCAGCAGACGCTGTTTAGACTTTTTGTTTCCTCTTTTATCCTGCGACGAGGTGACGAGGTTTATTCGGTGCCCCGCCGCCCCGGCTGAAGTGATTTTTCCTGTCCCGTGCCGCCCCGGCTGACGCGGTTGGGACTTCGCGTTTGTTCGGCCGCCACGGGTTTTGGCGCACTCGCTCGGTTGCTTGTTGTTGCCACTTGTTGCGAACCCAGGTTTCTTGAGCGAGCGCGGGCGTTTTTTCTTCCTTTCTTTCTTTGTTCTATGTGTTAGCGAATCGGCCTTTAATATCACACGAGGACTCACAACCAACAATTTTCAGTTTGAAGTGTAAAAAATCTGCAGGTGTTGACGTAACTGACTTGCCCCGTACCCTTGAGTACATCCATGAAGTTCTCGTAGTACTACTAAATCGCATTATTCCAAGTGGAGAAATTCCCATAAACTTGCAAACCTCTACACGAAAATCGGTGCGCGTGATAAAGTTGAAAATTATCGTCCGATATCAAATGTGCCTTCTATAACACAAATTCTAGGAAAAAAAAAAAAAAAAACACTTGTTCGCCGTTTTCTGCGCCGTGACTGGCAGCACTCCGGCGAAGCGAAACGGGGTCGATTCGAGCACGATATCGGCGTCTTTCGACGTGCTCGCCGGCGACCGTCGCACGAGTACGTCGCACGAGCGCGTCTGCCGGGGCGCCGTTTGCGAAGCCGACGCAAAAGTGGGAACCGCCGCTCGGATGATCGCCGCTTTCGGCAGAGTGAGTGTTGGCACTCCGGGGAAGCGAAACAGCGTGAATGCGCCCACGAAATCGGCGTATTTTGAAGTGCCCGCCGGCGACCGTCGCACGAGTACGGTAAACCGCGTCAGCCGGGGCGTAGTTCGGGACGCCGACGAAAAAGTGGGAAGCGCAACTCGGATCTTCGCCGTTTTTGCAGGAGTGAGTGGCGGCCCTCCTGCGAGACCAAGAAGCATCGATTCGTGCACGAATTCGGCGCCTTTCGACGTGATCGCCGGCGACCGTCGCTCGAGTAGGGCAAACCGCCTCTGCCGGGGCGGGCTTCGGGACGCCGATGCGAAAGTGGGAAACGCTGCTCGGATGTTCGCCGTTTTTGGCCGAGTGAGTGCTGGCACACGGGCGAAGCCAAACGGGGCCGATTACGGCACGATATCGGCGTCTTTCGACGTGCCCGCCGGCGACCGTCGCACGAGTACGGTAAACCGCGTCAGCCCGGGCGGAGTTCGGGACGCCGATGCGAAAGTGGAGAACGCCGCTCGGATCTTCGCCGTTTTTGGAGGAGTGAGTGGCGGCACTCCGGAGAAGCCAAGGAGCGCCAATTAGCGCACGATATCGGCGTCTTTCGACGCGCTCGCCGGCGACCGTCGCACGAGTAGGGCAAACCGCGTCTGCCGGGGCGGGGTTTACGACGCCGACGCAAAAGTGGGAACCGCCGCTCGGATGTTGGCCGTTTTTGGCAGAGTGAGTGCTGGCACTCCGGCGACGCGAAAGAGCGCGAATGCGCCCACGAAAGTGGCGTATTTGGACGTGCGTGACGGCGACCGCTGCAGGAGTACGAAAAACCACGTCAGCCGGGGCGAGCGACACACGGCGGTCTGGGTGCTTATCGCTGCTATTATAGGGGCACCCCGGCAGACGCAGAAAAAAAAAAAAAAATTTCGACCTTCTTTTTTGCTGGTCGAGCTCGGGTAACCCAGGTCGCAATGGGAGCCGCGCACGAAAGCGGCGTCGCGAGACGCGTTCGCGGTCGCTAGTCGCACGAGCTCGGCAACCGCGTCAGCCGGCGCGGAGTTCGGGATGCCGACGGCTAAGTGGGTACCGCTGCTCGGATGTTCGCCGTTTTTGGCCGAGTGAGTGCTGGCACTCCGGTGAAGCCAAGGAGCGCCAATTCGTGCACGATATCGGCGTCTTTCGACGTGCCCGCCGGCCACCGCCGCACGAGTACGGCAAACCGCGTCTGCCGGGGCGGGGTTCGCGACGCGTACGCAATAGTGGGAACCGTCGCTCGGATGTTCGTCGTCTTTGGCCGAGCGAGTGCTGGCACTCCGGCGAAGCGAAACGGGGCCGATTCGGGCACGATATCGGCGTATTTCGACGTGCTCGCCGGCGACCGTCGCACGAGTACGGCAAAGCGCGTCTGCCGGGGCGAGGTTTGCGACGCCGACGAAAAAGTGGGAAGCGCCGCTCGGATCTTCGCCGTTTTTGCAGGAGTGAGTGGCGGCCCTCCTGCGAGACCAAGAAGCATCGACTCGCGCACGATATCGGTGTCTTTCGACGTGCCCGCCGGCCACCGCCGCACGAGTACGGCAAACCGCGTATGCCGGGGCGGGGTTGGCGACGCCGACGCAAAAGTGGGAACCGCCACTAGGATGTTCGCCGTTTTTGGCAGAGTGAGTGCTGGCACTCCGGCGAAGCGAAAGAGCGCGAATGCGCCCACGAAAGTGGCGTGTTTGGACGTGCTTGACGACGACCACCGCAGGAAAACGAAAAACCACGTCAGCCGGGGCGAGCGACCCATGGCGGTCTGGGTGCTTATCGCTGCTATTATAGGGGCACCCCGGCAGACGCAAAAAAAAAAAAAAAATTTTTTTCGACATTCTTTTTTGCTCGTCGACCTCGGGTGACCCAGGTCGCAGTGGGAGCCGCGCACGAAAGCGGCGTCGCGAGACGGCTTCGCGGTCGCTAGTCGCACGAGCTCGGCAACCGCGTCTGCCGGGGCGGAGTTCGGGACGCCGACGGCTAAGTGGGAACCGCCGCTCGGATGTTCGCCGTTTGTGGCCGAGTGAGTGCTGGCACTCCGGCGAAGCCAAACGGGGCCGATTCCGGCACGATATCGGCGTCTTTCTACGTGCTCGCCGGCGACCGTCGCACGAGTACGGCAAAGTGCGTCTGCCGGGGCGGGGTTTGCGACGCGTACGCAATAGTGAGAACCGTCGCTCGGATGTTCGTCGTCTTTCGCCGAGCCAGTGCTGGCAATCCGGCGAAGCCGAACGGAGCCGATTCGGGCACGATATCGGCGTCTTTCCACGTGCTCGCCGGCGACCGTCGCACGAGTACGGTAAACCGCGTCAGCCGGGGCGGAGTTCGGGACGCCGATGCGAAAGTGGGAAGCGCCGCTCGGATCTTCGCCGTTTTTGGAGGAGTCAGTGGCGGCACTCCGGTGAAGCCAAGGTGCGCCAATTCGCGCACGATATCGGCGTCTTTCGACGTGCCCGCCGGCCACCGTCGCACGAGTACGGCAAACCTCGTCTGCCGGGGCGGGGTTTGCGACGCCGACGCAAAAGTGGGAACCGCCGCTCGGATGTTCGCCGTTTTTGGCAGAGTGAGTGCTGGCACTCCGGCGAAGCGAAAGAGCGCGAATGCGCCCACGAAAGTGGCGTGTTTGGACGTGCTTGACGACGACCACCGCAGGAAAACGAAAAACCACGTCAGCCGGGGCGAGCGACCCATGGCGGTCTGGGTGCTTATCGCTGCTATTATAGGGGCACCCCGGCAGACGCAAAAAAAAAAAAAAATTTTTTTCGACATTCTTTTTTGCTCGTCGACCTCGGGTGACCCAGGTCGCAGTGGGAGCCGCGCACGAAAGCGGCGTCGCGAGACGGCTTCGCGGTCGCTAGTCGCACGAGCTCGGCAACCGCGTCTGCCGGGGCGGAGTTCGGGACGCCGACGGCTAAGTGGGAACCGCCGCTCGGATGTTCGCCGTTTGTGGCCGAGTGAGTGCTGGCACTCCGGCGAAGCCAAACGGGGCCGATTCCGGCACGATATCGGCGTCTTTCTACGTGCTCGCCGGCGACCGTCGCACGAGTACGGCAAAGTGCGTCTGCCGGGGCGGGGTTTGCGACGCGTACGCAATAGTGAGAACCGTCGCTCGGATGTTCGTCGTCTTTCGCCGAGCCAGTGCTGGCACTCCGGCGAAGCCGAACGGAGCCGATTCGGGCACGATATCGGCGTCTTTCCACGTGCTCGCCGGCGACCGTCGCACGAGTACGGTAAACCGCGTCAGCCGGGGCGGAGTTCGGGACGCCGATGCGAAAGTGGGAAGCGCCGCTCGGATCTTCGCCGTTTTTGGAGGAGTCAGTGGCGGCACTCCGGTGAAGCCAAGGTGCGCCAATTCGCGCACGATATCGGCGTCTTTCGACGTGCCCGCCGGCCACCGTCGCACGAGTACGGCAAACCTCGTCTGCCGGGGCGGGGTTTGCGACGCCGACGCAAAAGTGGGAACCGCCGCTCGGATGTTCGCCGTTTTTGGCAGAGTGAGTGCTGGCACTCCGGCGAAGCGAAAGAGCGTGAATGCGCCCACGAAAGTAGCGTATTTGGACGTGCTTGACGGCGACCGCCGCAGGAGTACGAAAAACCACGTCAGCCGGGGCGAGCGACCCACGGCGGTCTGGGTGCTTATCGCTGCTATTATAGGGGCACCCCGGCAGACGCAGAAAGAAAAAAAAAAATGGGGACATGGCGTGCGTCACCGTGCGGCTTCGCAGCGTTGCCGAAGTCGCCGAGCCCTTCGACTGAGCCGAACGGCGGACAGGGAACGTTGGTCGGCCGTTCTAACCTGTCGGTGCCACGCCGAGACGTCGTTAAGGAAAACCGCGTCGTGGGCCTCTACGACGCCGTCGAGTCGTTGTACGTTTGGTGTCCAGCGTGTCGGCGGCGAGTAGCGGACACGTCGTTCACGACTTCGGTCTTTCGCAGTCGACGCGAACTTGCGGAGAGTCGTGGTGCCTCACGTTTTCGGCAGAAACCGCGGCGGAATTTTCCCGTGCGTGCGCGCACGACCTCGGTGCTGTGCCGTCAGCGTAGTGTTGCACAAACTCGTGGCCTACCCAAGGTGCGGTACGTTTGCGGCCGTATCCTCGGTGGGAATTTCGTGAGTAGGGTCGCAAATTCTACGACCTCGGCGGGTTTGAGAGCGACGTAGACTTGTGGCACGCTCAACATGCCACACGTTTCGGGGCACACCCGCGGTGAAATTTTCTCGAGTACGCTCGTATTAGGGCCCAAGGAGGTCTGGGTACTTATCGCTGCTATTATGTGGGGGTTCTCGTGAGCGGCGTACGCGAAAGCGACCGGGTGTCTGATATGCGGCGGGCTTCGGCCTCGTCAAGCGTGTCCTCGGGTCTGCTCCAGGGGAATCCACGGCAGTCGTCTGCAGCCTCATCCGCTTGATGCGTTAGGGGCTGGTTGTCGGACGGTGCCGTTTTACCACGATATCGAGGTGTGTTCCGTGTCGTCCTCGGGCGATTCAGATGCGAAAGCGCCGAAGACGCGGGCGTGACCCGTCGTCTGGCGGCTTTGCAGTCTCGGCTCCGTTGCTAGTTCCGGCCGGTCCACCGACAGTGCAGCGGGCTTGGGCAACCCGCACGGCGCGACCGAGTCGATGCAACGAAAAAGAGCGAGCATGAACGTGCTTCTTGCCGCACGGCTCCCACTCGTCTTTCGGGAAGGTTGTGCCGTAGCGAGCTCGAACGCCGTCATCTCGGAGTGCAAAATAAGCGTGTTGGGGCGCCTGAAGGTGGCCTCCGCCGCACACAGACTGCGTCCGGCCCGCCGAGGGCGAGGACGGACGCGCAGTCGAACGATTACCTGGTTGATCCTGCCAGTAATCATATGCTTGTCTCAAAGATTAAGCCATGCATGTCTAAGTACATGCCGAAATAAGGCGAAACCGCGAATGGCTCATTAAATCAGTTATGGTTCCTTAGATCGTTTCTTCCTACTTGGATAACTGTGGCAATTCTAGAGCTAATACATGCAGTGAGCCTGGAGCCCTTTGGGTAACGGGTGCTTTTATTAGACCAAGATCGATCGGGTTTCGGCCCGTATTGTGTGGTGACTCTGGATAACTTTGTGCTGATCGCATGGCCACGAGCCGGCGACGTTTCTTTCAAGTGTCTGCCTTATCAACTTTCGATGGTAGGTTACTTGCTTACCATGGTTGTTACGGGTAACGGAGAATCAGGGTTCGATTCCGGAGAGGGAGCCTGAGAAACGGCTACCACATCCAAGGAAGGCAGCAGGCGCGCAAATTACCCACTCCCGGCACGGGGAGGTAGTGACGAAAAATAACAATACGGGACTCTTTTGAGGCCCCGTAATTGAAATGAGTACACTCTAAATCCTTTAACGAGGATCAATTGGAGGGCAAGTCTGGTGCCAGCAGCCGCGGTAATTCCAGCTCCAATAGCGTATACTAAAGCTGCTGCGGTTAAAAAGCTCGTAGTTGGATCTCAGTTCCAGACGAGTAGTGCATCTACCCGATGCGACGGCTCGGACTGAACATCATGCCGGTTCTTTCTTGGTGCACTTCATTGTGTGCCTCGAGATGGCCGGTGCTTTTACTTTGAAAAAATTAGAGTGCTCAACGCAGGCGAGTCGCCTGAATAAACTTGCATGGAATAATAGAACAAGACCTCGTTTCTGTTCTGTTGGTTTTTGGAATACGAGGTAATGATTAAGAGGGACGGACGGGGGCATTCGTATTGCGGCGCTAGAGGTGAAATTCTTGGACCGTCGCAAGACGAACTACTGCGAAAGCATTTGCCAAGAATGTTTTCATTGATCAAGAACGAAAGTCAGAGGTTCGAAGGCGATCAGATACCGCCCTAGTTCTGACCATAAACGATGCCAACCAGCGATCCGCCTGAGTTACTCAAATGACTCGGCGGGCAGCTTCCGGGAAACCAAAGTATTTGGGTTCCGGGGGAAGTATGGTTGCAAAGCTGAAACTTAAAGGAATTGACGGAAGGGCACCACCAGGAGTGGAGCCTGCGGCTTAATTTGACTCAACACGGGAAAACTTACCCGGCCCGGACACTGGGAGGATTGACAGATTGAGAGCTCTTTCTTGATTCGGTGGATGGTGGTGCATGGCCGTTCTTAGTTGGTGGAGCGATTTGTCTGGTTAATTCCGATAACGAACGAGACTCTAGCCTATTAAATAGGTGCGGGGTTCCCAGCACCTTACAACCTTCTTAGAGGGACAAGCGGCTCCTAGCCGCACGAAACAGAGCAATAACAGGTCTGTGATGCCCTTAGATGTCCGGGGCCGCACGCGCGCTACACTGAAGGAAGCAGCGTGTCTTTATCCCTGTCTGAAAAGACTGGGTAACCCGTGGAACTTCTTTCGTGATTGGGATAGGGGCTTGCAATTGTTCCCCTTGAACGAGGAATTCCCAGTAAGCGCGAGTCATAAGCTCGCGTTGATTACGTCCCTGCCCTTTGTACACACCGCCCGTCGCTACTACCGATTGAATGATTTAGTGAGGTCTTCGGACCGATGTCCGGCGCGGCCTTTCGGTTGCGCCGGTCTGTTGGAAAGATGACCAAACTTGATCATTTAGAGGAAGTAAAAGTCGTAACAAGGTTTCCGTAGGTGAACCTGCGGAAGGATCATTAACGGATTGTGAAGGGTGAGCGCCTCAGCTGCGTCTGCGCCCGACACTTTCTGCCGCTGACCCCGTTTGGACGCGGGGTCGGCTTTTCCCCACGGGGCTGCCTGAATGTGGAGCGGCACCCCGTGACAAATTGTTGCGCCCAGCGGACGCCAACACCGCGACCTTGGACGGTCGGCCAGGTGGCGGACGCGGGTACAAACGGCGCAACGCACTCATAGGTCGGCTTTCGACCCGCCACTGCACCGTGGCTCGAAGCGCTCGAAATGCGCGACCCGACCGCTGCGGGACCGCCTAGTACTGTAAACAGGAGCGGCGGAGCGCGAACGGCGAGTCGTGGTTACGTCGGTAGAAGGCGAGGCTGCGCGTTCCCGAAACGCCAGCCGAGTGCCCTCCCGACCGTTCGAGCGTGCAAGAACGAGACCCGACAATCGCGCGGCGACTGCCAAGTACGAGAGGAACGGCACAAGCGTCGGCGGTCGGTCAAGGAACTGGCGATGTGACGGGTCCGCTGTGCACCAGTGCATACCGTCCCGCCGTCCGCGGCAAGCGCCTCCGCGTCCTCGGGTGACGGAGGCTGCCGGTCGGTTCTTGCAGGCGAGGGATCTCGCTGGCACCGGTTCGCGTTGACGCGCGGCCGGTCATGGCACGGCGATGCGACGGCCGAGGTGCGCAGTACTCGATGGAGGAACCGCACGCTCCGATGACCGTCCCGCCCTCCGCGGCGTATGCGTACCGACCGTAATGGTTGCAGCAGCGCCGGCCGGCTTTTGAATTCGCCACACGAAACACGGTGCGAGATCGCGGTTAGGGGAGCGTCGACGTTGCCAGGCGTTTTGCTTGCTGCCGAGGGAAAGGCGGCACGGCCACGTCGCGCTCGTCGCGATTAGCGGGTCTGCGCGCTTTGGGAAGGTGCCGCAACGACTTGCCGAAAGAGGAAGCACGGAAGAACGAGGGACTTGGACGTCCCGACAATTGAACGCACTTGCGGCCAGGCCCTTGCTGGCTTCGTTCTTCCGCCTCGAGTAGGCTCGTACGCGGCTCCGGCGCCGAAAGTGGTCCTTGGCACCGACTTCGGTGGACGTGGGAAGTGCCGCGCAAGTACGGCGCGCCTGGCTCCACCTGTTGGCTAAAGTAGGCA
>NW_027464706.1:400000-412500 GCF_043290135.1 Rhipicephalus microplus
CCGGCTGACGCAGTTTTTGCGCCGCCCCGGCTGACGCGGTTTTCGCGCCGCCCCGGCTGACGCGGTTCCGACTTTGCACTTTTTGGCTCACCCCGGCTGGCGGCCCACTCACTCGATCGCCAGGTCTGTTTGCCCCGGTGGTTCCACCGCCAGGCTTAAGCGCGAACTTTTTTTGTTTGTTTTCTTTTGATTAAGCGCAAGCTTTTTTCTTTGTTTTCTTTTGATTAAGCGCGGGCTTTTTTCTTTGTTTTTTTTGCATTCGCCCCGGCAGACGCGGTTTTTGCGCCGCCCCGGCTGACGCGGTTTTTGCCGCCCCGGCTGACGCAGTTCGGACTTAGCACTTTTCGGCTGTGCCTGGCTGGCGGCCCACTCACTCGATCGCCATGTCTGTTTGCCACAGTTTTCCCGGTGGTGCCGCACCCGGGCTCGCCCCGGCTGACGCGGTTTCGTGCCGCCCCGGCAGACGCGGTTTTCGCGCCGCCCCGGCTGACGCGGTTTCGTGCCGCCCCGGCAGACGCGGTTTTTTGCCGCCCCGGCTGACGCAGTTCGGACTTGGCACTTTTTGGCTGAGCCTTGCTGGCGGCCCACTCACTCGATCGCCATGTCTGTTTGCCACAGTTTTCCCGGTGGTGCCGCACCCGGGCTCGCCCCGGCAGACGCGTTTTTTTTTTCTTTCGCCCCGGCTGACGCAGTTTTCGCGCCGCCCCGGCAGACGCGGTTTTCGCGCCGCCCCGGCAGACGCGGTTTTTTGCGCCGCCCCGGCTGACGCAGTTCGGACTTGGCACTTTTTGGCTGAGCCTGGCTGGCGGCCCACTCACTCGATCGCCATGTCTGTTTGCCACAGTTTTCCCGGTGGTGCCGCACCCGGGCTCGCCCCGGCTGACGCAGTTTTCGCGCCGCCCCGGCTGACGCGGTTTCGTGCCGCCCCGGCAGACGCGGTTTTTTGCGCCGCCCCGGCTGACGCGGTTTTTTGCCGCCCCGGCTGACGCAGTTCGGACTTGGCACTTTTCGGCTGTGCCTGGCTGGCGGCCCACTCACTCGATCGCCATGTCTGTTTGCCACAGTTTTCCCGGTGGTGCCGCACCCGGGCTCGCCCCGGCAGACGCGTTTTTTTTTTTTTTCTTTCGCCCCGGCTGACGCAGTTTTCGCGCCGCCCCGGCTGACGCGGTTTCGTGCCGCCCCGGCAGACGCGGTTTTTTGCGCCGCCCCGGCTGACGCGGTTTTTGCCGCCCCGGCTGACGCAGTTCGGACTTAGCACTTTTTGGCTGAGCCTGGCTGGTGGCCCACTCACTCGATCGCCATGTCTGTTAGCCACAGTTTTCCCGGTGGTGCCGCACCCGGGCTCGCCCCGGCTGACGCAGTTTTCGCGCCGCCCCGGCTGACGCGGTTTCGTGCCGCCCCGGCAGACGCGGTTTTCGCGCCGCCCCGGCTGACGCGGTTTTTGCCGCCCCGGCTGACGCAGTTCGGACTTAGCACTTTTCGGCTGTGCCTGGCTGGCGGCCCACTCACTCGATCGCCATGTCTGTTTGCCACAGTTTTCCCGGTGGTGCCGCACCCGGGCTCGCCCCGGCTGACGCAGTTTTCGCGCCGCCCCGGCTGACGCGGTTTCGTGCCGCCCCGGCAGACGCGGTTTTCGCGCCGCCCCGGCTGACGCGGTTTCGTGCCGCCCCGGCAGACGCGGTTTTTTGCCGCCCCAGCTGACGCAGTTCGGACTTAGCACTTTTTGGCTGAGCCTTGCTGGCGGCCCACTCACTCGATCGCCATGTCTGTTTGCCACAGTTTTCCCGGTGGTGCCGCACCCGGGCTCGCCCCGGCAGACGCGTTTTTTTTTTTCTTTCGCCCCGGCTGACGCAGTTTTCGCGCCGCCCCGGCAGACGCGGTTTTCGCGCCGCCCCGGCAGACGCGGTTTTTTGCGCCGCCCCGGCTGACGCGGTTTTTTGCCGCCCCGGCTGACGCAGTTCGGACTTGGCACTTTTTGGCTGAGCCTGGCTGGCGGCCCACTCACTCGATCGCCATGTCTGTTTGCCACAGTTTTCCCGGTGGTGCCGCACCCGGGCTCGCCCCGGCTGACGCAGTTTTCGCGCCGCCCCGGCTGACGCGGTTTCGTGCCGCCCCGGCAGACGCGGTTTTTTGCGCCGCCCCGGCTGACGCGGTTTTTTGCCGCCCCGGCTGACACGGTTCGGACTTTGCACTTTTCGGCTGTGCCTGGCTGGCGGCCCACTCACTCGATCGCCATGTCTGTTTGCCACAGTTTTCCCGGTGGTGCCGCACCCGGGCTCGCCCCGGCAGACGCGTTTTTTTTTTTTTTTCTTTCGCCCCGGCTGACGCAGTTTTCGCGCCGCCCCGGCTGACGCGGTTTCGTGCCGCCCCGGCAGACGCGGTTTTTTGCGCCGCCCCGGCTGACGTGGTTTTTGCCGCCCCGGCTGACGCAGTTCGGACTTTGCACTTTTTGGCTGAGCCTGGCTGGCGGCCCACTCACTCGATCGCCATGTCTGTTTGCCACAGTTTTCCCGGTGGTGCCGCACCCGGGCTCGCCCCGGCAGACGCGTTTTTTTTTTTCCTTCGCCCCGGCAGACGTGGTTCCCCCCCCCCCCTCCGTCTTTCTTTTTGTTTTTTTTTTTCGCCGCGGCTGAAGTGGATTTTTCGGTGCCTCGACGCCCCGGTAGTCGCGGTTTTTCCGTTTCCGCACGGCCCCGGCTGACGCTGCTCGGTCACAGTCGCCTTTTGTGGTGATTGCAGACTTCTTGAGCGCGGGTGTTTTTTTTTTGTTGTTGTTGTTGTTTTATTACGCATTCGCTCCAGCAGACGCTGTTTAGACTTTTTGTTTCCTCTTTTATCCTGCGACGAGGTGACGAGGTTTATTCGGTGCCCCGCCGCCCCGGCTGAAGTGATTTTTCCTGTCCCGTGCCGCCCCGGCTGACGCGGTTGGGACTTCGCGTTTGTTCGGCCGCCACGGGTTTTGGCGCACTCGCTCGGTTGCTTGTTGTTGCCACTTGTTGCGAACCCAGGTTTCTTGAGCGAGCGCGGGCGTTTTTTCTTCCTTTCTTTCTTTGTTCTATGTGTTAGCGAATCGGCCTTTAATATCACACGAGGACTCACAACCAACAATTTTCAGTTTGAAGTGTAAAAAATCTGCAGGTGTTGACGTAACTGACTTGCCCCGTACCCTTGAGTACATCCATGAAGTTCTCGTAGTACTACTAAATCGCATTATTCCAAGTGGAGAAATTCCCATAAACTTGCAAACCTCTACACGAAAATCGGTGCGCGTGATAAAGTTGAAAATTATCGTCCGATATCAAATGTGCCTTCTATAACACAAATTCTAGGAAAAAAAAAAAAAAAAACACTTGTTCGCCGTTTTCTGCGCCGTGACTGGCAGCACTCCGGCGAAGCGAAACGGGGTCGATTCGAGCACGATATCGGCGTCTTTCGACGTGCTCGCCGGCGACCGTCGCACGAGTACGTCGCACGAGCGCGTCTGCCGGGGCGCCGTTTGCGAAGCCGACGCAAAAGTGGGAACCGCCGCTCGGATGATCGCCGCTTTCGGCAGAGTGAGTGTTGGCACTCCGGGGAAGCGAAACAGCGTGAATGCGCCCACGAAATCGGCGTATTTTGAAGTGCCCGCCGGCGACCGTCGCACGAGTACGGTAAACCGCGTCAGCCGGGGCGTAGTTCGGGACGCCGACGAAAAAGTGGGAAGCGCAACTCGGATCTTCGCCGTTTTTGCAGGAGTGAGTGGCGGCCCTCCTGCGAGACCAAGAAGCATCGATTCGTGCACGAATTCGGCGCCTTTCGACGTGATCGCCGGCGACCGTCGCTCGAGTAGGGCAAACCGCGTCTGCCGGGGCGGGCTTCGGGACGCCGATGCGAAAGTGGGAAACGCTGCTCGGATGTTCGCCGTTTTTGGCCGAGTGAGTGCTGGCACACGGGCGAAGCCAAACGGGGCCGATTACGGCACGATATCGGCGTCTTTCGACGTGCCCGCCGGCGACCGTCGCACGAGTACGGTAAACCGCGTCAGCCCGGGCGGAGTTCGGGACGCCGATGCGAAAGTGGAGAACGCCGCTCGGATCTTCGCCGTTTTTGGAGGAGTGAGTGGCGGCACTCCGGAGAAGCCAAGGAGCGCCAATTAGCGCACGATATCGGCGTCTTTCGACGCGCTCGCCGGCGACCGTCGCACGAGTAGGGCAAACCGCGTCTGCCGGGGCGGGGTTTACGACGCCGACGCAAAAGTGGGAACCGCCGCTCGGATGTTGGCCGTTTTTGGCAGAGTGAGTGCTGGCACTCCGGCGACGCGAAAGAGCGCGAATGCGCCCACGAAAGTGGCGTATTTGGACGTGCGTGACGGCGACCGCTGCAGGAGTACGAAAAACCACGTCAGCCGGGGCGAGCGACACACGGCGGTCTGGGTGCTTATCGCTGCTATTATAGGGGCACCCCGGCAGACGCAGAAAAAAAAAAAAAAATTTTCGACCTTCTTTTTTGCTGGTCGAGCTCGGGTAACCCAGGTCGCAATGGGAGCCGCGCACGAAAGCGGCGTCGCGAGACGCGTTCGCGGTCGCTAGTCGCACGAGCTCGGCAACCGCGTCAGCCGGCGCGGAGTTCGGGATGCCGACGGCTAAGTGGGTACCGCTGCTCGGATGTTCGCCGTTTTTGGCCGAGTGAGTGCTGGCACTCCGGTGAAGCCAAGGAGCGCCAATTCGTGCACGATATCGGCGTCTTTCGACGTGCCCGCCGGCCACCGCCGCACGAGTACGGCAAACCGCGTCTGCCGGGGCGGGGTTCGCGACGCGTACGCAATAGTGGGAACCGTCGCTCGGATGTTCGTCGTCTTTGGCCGAGCGAGTGCTGGCACTCCGGCGAAGCGAAACGGGGCCGATTCGGGCACGATATCGGCGTATTTCGACGTGCTCGCCGGCGACCGTCGCACGAGTACGGCAAAGCGCGTCTGCCGGGGCGAGGTTTGCGACGCCGACGAAAAAGTGGGAAGCGCCGCTCGGATCTTCGCCGTTTTTGCAGGAGTGAGTGGCGGCCCTCCTGCGAGACCAAGAAGCATCGACTCGCGCACGATATCGGTGTCTTTCGACGTGCCCGCCGGCCACCGCCGCACGAGTACGGCAAACCGCGTATGCCGGGGCGGGGTTGGCGACGCCGACGCAAAAGTGGGAACCGCCACTAGGATGTTCGCCGTTTTTGGCAGAGTGAGTGCTGGCACTCCGGCGAAGCGAAAGAGCGCGAATGCGCCCACGAAAGTGGCGTGTTTGGACGTGCTTGACGACGACCACCGCAGGAAAACGAAAAACCACGTCAGCCGGGGCGAGCGACCCATGGCGGTCTGGGTGCTTATCGCTGCTATTATAGGGGCACCC
The DNA here is from genome assembly GCF_043290135.1 of Rhipicephalus microplus. NCBI lineage: Eukaryota > Metazoa > Arthropoda > Arachnida > Ixodida > Ixodidae > Rhipicephalus > Rhipicephalus microplus. The sequence goes on from NW_027464706.1 coordinate 405,373, forward strand.
CGGCAGACGCAAAAAAAAAAAAAAAATTTTTTTTCGACATTCTTTTTTGCTCGTCGACCTCGGGTGACCCAGGTCGCAGTGGGAGCCGCGCACGAAAGCGGCGTCGCGAAACGGCTTCGCGGTCGCTAGTCGCACGAGCTCGGCAACCGCGTCTGCCGGGGCGGAGTTCGGGACGCCGACGGCTAAGTGGGAACCGCCGCTCGGATGTTCGCCGTTTGTGGCCGAGTGAGTGCTGGCACTCCGGCGAAGCCAAACGGGGCCGATTCCGGCACGATATCGGCGTCTTTCTACGTGCTCGCCGGCGACCGTCGCACGAGTACGGCAAAGTGCGTCTGCCGGGGCGGGGTTTGCGACGCGTACGCAATAGTGAGAACCGTCGCTCGGATGTTCGTCGTCTTTCGCCGAGCCAGTGCTGGCAATCCGGCGAAGCCGAACGGAGCCGATTCGGGCACGATATCGGCGTCTTTCCACGTGCTCGCCGGCGACCGTCGCACGAGTACGGTAAACCGCGTCAGCCGGGGCGGAGTTCGGGACGCCGATGCGAAAGTGGGAAGCGCCGCTCGGATCTTCGCCGTTTTTGGAGGAGTCAGTGGCGGCACTCCGGTGAAGCCAAGGTGCGCCAATTCGCGCACGATATCGGCGTCTTTCGACGTGCCCGCCGGCCACCGTCGCACGAGTACGGCAAACCTCGTCTGCCGGGGCGGGGTTTGCGACGCCGACGCAAAAGTGGGAACCGCCGCTCGGATGTTCGCCGTTTTTGGCAGAGTGAGTGCTGGCACTCCGGCGAAGCGAAAGAGCGCGAATGCGCCCACGAAAGTGGCGTGTTTGGACGTGCTTGACGACGACCACCGCAGGAAAACGAAAAACCACGTCAGCCGGGGCGAGCGACCCATGGCGGTCTGGGTGCTTATCGCTGCTATTATAGGGGCACCCCGGCAGACGCAAAAAAAAAAAAAAATTTTTTTCGACATTCTTTTTTGCTCGTCGACCTCGGGTGACCCAGGTCGCAGTGGGAGCCGCGCACGAAAGCGGCGTCGCGAGACGGCTTCGCGGTCGCTAGTCGCACGAGCTCGGCAACCGCGTCTGCCGGGGCGGAGTTCGGGACGCCGACGGCTAAGTGGGAACCGCCGCTCGGATGTTCGCCGTTTGTGGCCGAGTGAGTGCTGGCACTCCGGCGAAGCCAAACGGGGCCGATTCCGGCACGATATCGGCGTCTTTCTACGTGCTCGCCGGCGACCGTCGCACGAGTACGGCAAAGTGCGTCTGCCGGGGCGGGGTTTGCGACGCGTACGCAATAGTGAGAACCGTCGCTCGGATGTTCGTCGTCTTTCGCCGAGCCAGTGCTGGCACTCCGGCGAAGCCGAACGGAGCCGATTCGGGCACGATATCGGCGTCTTTCCACGTGCTCGCCGGCGACCGTCGCACGAGTACGGTAAACCGCGTCAGCCGGGGCGGAGTTCGGGACGCCGATGCGAAAGTGGGAAGCGCCGCTCGGATCTTCGCCGTTTTTGGAGGAGTCAGTGGCGGCACTCCGGTGAAGCCAAGGTGCGCCAATTCGCGCACGATATCGGCGTCTTTCGACGTGCCCGCCGGCCACCGTCGCACGAGTACGGCAAACCTCGTCTGCCGGGGCGGGGTTTGCGACGCCGACGCAAAAGTGGGAACCGCCGCTCGGATGTTCGCCGTTTTTGGCAGAGTGAGTGCTGGCACTCCGGCGAAGCGAAAGAGCGTGAATGCGCCCACGAAAGTAGCGTATTTGGACGTGCTTGACGGCGACCGCCGCAGGAGTACGAAAAACCACGTCAGCCGGGGCGAGCGACCCACGGCGGTCTGGGTGCTTATCGCTGCTATTATAGGGGCACCCCGGCAGACGCAGAAAGAAAAAAAAAAATGGGGACATGGCGTGCGTCACCGTGCGGCTTCGCAGCGTTGCCGAAGTCGCCGAGCCCTTCGACTGAGCCGAACGGCGGACAGGGAACGTTGGTCGGCCGTTCTAACCTGTCGGTGCCACGCCGAGACGTCGTTAAGGAAAACCGCGTCGTGGGCCTCTACGACGCCGTCGAGTCGTTGTACGTTTGGTGTCCAGCGTGTCGGCGGCGAGTAGCGGACACGTCGTTCACGACTTCGGTCTTTCGCAGTCGACGCGAACTTGCGGAGAGTCGTGGTGCCTCACGTTTTCGGCAGAAACCGCGGCGGAATTTTCCCGTGCGTGCGCGCACGACCTCGGTGCTGTGCCGTCAGCGTAGTGTTGCACAAACTCGTGGCCTACCCAAGGTGCGGTACGTTTGCGGCCGTATCCTCGGTGGGAATTTCGTGAGTAGGGTCGCAAATTCTACGACCTCGGCGGGTTTGAGAGCGACGTAGACTTGTGGCACGCTCAACATGCCACACGTTTCGGGGCACACCCGCGGTGAAATTTTCTCGAGTACGCTCGTATTAGGGCCCAAGGAGGTCTGGGTACTTATCGCTGCTATTATGTGGGGGTTCTCGTGAGCGGCGTACGCGAAAGCGACCGGGTGTCTGATATGCGGCGGGCTTCGGCCTCGTCAAGCGTGTCCTCGGGTCTGCTCCAGGGGAATCCACGGCAGTCGTCTGCAGCCTCATCCGCTTGATGCGTTAGGGGCTGGTTGTCGGACGGTGCCGTTTTACCACGATATCGAGGTGTGTTCCGTGTCGTCCTCGGGCGATTCAGATGCGAAAGCGCCGAAGACGCGGGCGTGACCCGTCGTCTGGCGGCTTTGCAGTCTCGGCTCCGTTGCTAGTTCCGGCCGGTCCACCGACAGTGCAGCGGGCTTGGGCAACCCGCACGGCGCGACCGAGTCGATGCAACGAAAAAGAGCGAGCATGAACGTGCTTCTTGCCGCACGGCTCCCACTCGTCTTTCGGGAAGGTTGTGCCGTAGCGAGCTCGAACGCCGTCATCTCGGAGTGCAAAATAAGCGTGTTGGGGCGCCTGAAGGTGGCCTCCGCCGCACACAGACTGCGTCCGGCCCGCCGAGGGCGAGGACGGACGCGCAGTCGAACGATTACCTGGTTGATCCTGCCAGTAATCATATGCTTGTCTCAAAGATTAAGCCATGCATGTCTAAGTACATGCCGAAATAAGGCGAAACCGCGAATGGCTCATTAAATCAGTTATGGTTCCTTAGATCGTTTCTTCCTACTTGGATAACTGTGGCAATTCTAGAGCTAATACATGCAGTGAGCCTGGAGCCCTTTGGGTAACGGGTGCTTTTATTAGACCAAGATCGATCGGGTTTCGGCCCGTATTGTGTGGTGACTCTGGATAACTTTGTGCTGATCGCATGGCCACGAGCCGGCGACGTTTCTTTCAAGTGTCTGCCTTATCAACTTTCGATGGTAGGTTACTTGCTTACCATGGTTGTTACGGGTAACGGAGAATCAGGGTTCGATTCCGGAGAGGGAGCCTGAGAAACGGCTACCACATCCAAGGAAGGCAGCAGGCGCGCAAATTACCCACTCCCGGCACGGGGAGGTAGTGACGAAAAATAACAATACGGGACTCTTTTGAGGCCCCGTAATTGAAATGAGTACACTCTAAATCCTTTAACGAGGATCAATTGGAGGGCAAGTCTGGTGCCAGCAGCCGCGGTAATTCCAGCTCCAATAGCGTATACTAAAGCTGCTGCGGTTAAAAAGCTCGTAGTTGGATCTCAGTTCCAGACGAGTAGTGCATCTACCCGATGCGACGGCTCGGACTGAACATCATGCCGGTTCTTTCTTGGTGCACTTCATTGTGTGCCTCGAGATGGCCGGTGCTTTTACTTTGAAAAAATTAGAGTGCTCAACGCAGGCGAGTCGCCTGAATAAACTTGCATGGAATAATAGAACAAGACCTCGTTTCTGTTCTGTTGGTTTTTGGAATACGAGGTAATGATTAAGAGGGACGGACGGGGGCATTCGTATTGCGGCGCTAGAGGTGAAATTCTTGGACCGTCGCAAGACGAACTACTGCGAAAGCATTTGCCAAGAATGTTTTCATTGATCAAGAACGAAAGTCAGAGGTTCGAAGGCGATCAGATACCGCCCTAGTTCTGACCATAAACGATGCCAACCAGCGATCCGCCTGAGTTACTCAAATGACTCGGCGGGCAGCTTCCGGGAAACCAAAGTATTTGGGTTCCGGGGGAAGTATGGTTGCAAAGCTGAAACTTAAAGGAATTGACGGAAGGGCACCACCAGGAGTGGAGCCTGCGGCTTAATTTGACTCAACACGGGAAAACTTACCCGGCCCGGACACTGGGAGGATTGACAGATTGAGAGCTCTTTCTTGATTCGGTGGATGGTGGTGCATGGCCGTTCTTAGTTGGTGGAGCGATTTGTCTGGTTAATTCCGATAACGAACGAGACTCTAGCCTATTAAATAGGTGCGGGGTTCCCAGCACCTTACAACCTTCTTAGAGGGACAAGCGGCTCCTAGCCGCACGAAACAGAGCAATAACAGGTCTGTGATGCCCTTAGATGTCCGGGGCCGCACGCGCGCTACACTGAAGGAAGCAGCGTGTCTTTATCCCTGTCTGAAAAGACTGGGTAACCCGTGGAACTTCTTTCGTGATTGGGATAGGGGCTTGCAATTGTTCCCCTTGAACGAGGAATTCCCAGTAAGCGCGAGTCATAAGCTCGCGTTGATTACGTCCCTGCCCTTTGTACACACCGCCCGTCGCTACTACCGATTGAATGATTTAGTGAGGTCTTCGGACCGATGTCCGGCGCGGCCTTTCGGTTGCGCCGGTCTGTTGGAAAGATGACCAAACTTGATCATTTAGAGGAAGTAAAAGTCGTAACAAGGTTTCCGTAGGTGAACCTGCGGAAGGATCATTAACGGATTGTGAAGGGTGAGCGCCTCAGCTGCGTCTGCGCCCGACACTTTCTGCCGCTGACCCCGTTTGGACGCGGGGTCGGCTTTTCCCCACGGGGCTGCCTGAATGTGGAGCGGCACCCCGTGACAAATTGTTGCGCCCAGCGGACGCCAACACCGCGACCTTGGACGGTCGGCCAGGTGGCGGACGCGGGTACAAACGGCGCAACGCACTCATAGGTCGGCTTTCGACCCGCCACTGCACCGTGGCTCGAAGCGCTCGAAATGCGCGACCCGACCGCTGCGGGACCGCCTAGTACTGTAAACAGGAGCGGCGGAGCGCGAACGGCGAGTCGTGGTTACGTCGGTAGAAGGCGAGGCTGCGCGTTCCCGAAACGCCAGCCGAGTGCCCTCCCGACCGTTCGAGCGTGCAAGAACGAGACCCGACAATCGCGCGGCGACTGCCAAGTACGAGAGGAACGGCACAAGCGTCGGCGGTCGGTCAAGGAACTGGCGATGTGACGGGTCCGCTGTGCACCAGTGCATACCGTCCCGCCGTCCGCGGCAAGCGCCTCCGCGTCCTCGGGTGACGGAGGCTGCCGGTCGGTTCTTGCAGGCGAGGGATCTCGCTGGCACCGGTTCGCGTTGACGCGCGGCCGGTCATGGCACGGCGATGCGACGGCCGAGGTGCGCAGTACTCGATGGAGGAACCGCACGCTCCGATGACCGTCCCGCCCTCCGCGGCGTATGCGTACCGACCGTAATGGTTGCAGCAGCGCCGGCCGGCTTTTGAATTCGCCACACGAAACACGGTGCGAGATCGCGGTTAGGGGAGCGTCGACGTTGCCAGGCGTTTTGCTTGCTGCCGAGGGAAAGGCGGCACGGCCACGTCGCGCTCGTCGCGATTAGCGGGTCTGCGCGCTTTGGGAAGGTGCCGCAACGACTTGCCGAAAGAGGAAGCACGGAAGAACGAGGGACTTGGACGTCCCGACAATTGAACGCACTTGCGGCCAGGCCCTTGCTGGCTTCGTTCTTCCGCCTCGAGTAGGCTCGTACGCGGCTCCGGCGCCGAAAGTGGTCCTTGGCACCGACTTCGGTGGACGTGGGAAGTGCCGCGCAAGTACGGCGCGCCTGGCTCCACCTGTTGGCTAAAGTAGGCAGCCGGATCGGCATTTTGGTGTGCGGTGGCAAACCGTGGATGCGAAAAAAGCTTGTGCGATTTCGTGGAACAAAAAGCGGGGGTCCCCCTTTTTATGCGGAGGAGACCGACCCGCCCGCCGTGGTGAACCGCGACGCCACGGTAAAAACGGGAGAGGCTTGTCGATGGGACCGTGCATCCCGCGCTCCACGGAGGCCGGGAGGCGGCCGCCCGAGGAAATGTGTAGCCGTCGAGGCCCGCATCTGCGTGCACTCTTATCCAAATGGGTGTACCGCAGGCATTTTCTGGTTAGGCGGGCCAATGAGAGCGAGCACACAACGATACCTACGGGTCCGGCTTGGAGAACCGGCTTCGACGCCTCCCGAGTATTTATAGAGGGGTGGACCACGAAAGCACTCGCAAGTAGCGGAAGCGAAACGCCGTCCGAAACACACCGTTTGCTCGATTTGCGGCAGCCGAAAAAGGCGCGGCAGAGTTTTGGAGTCCAAGCGTGCGCTGAAAAGCGCCCTTCTTGGCCACTGTTTGGCCGAGTGCCAGAAACGTTTGGTTTTGACTGTACGGAATTGAACAAACACTTTTTCACGACTCTAAGCGGTGGATCACTCGGTTCTCGGGTCGATGAAGAACGCAGCCAGCTGCGAGACTTGGTGTGAATTGCAGGACACACTGAGCACTGATTCTTTGAACGCACATTGCGGCCTTGGGTCTTCCCTTGGCTTCGTCTGTCTGAGGGTCGGATCACATATCAAGAGAGCCTTCGGCGCACAAGGGAACGTGAGCCGTCGACTCGTTTTGACCGCGTCGGCAACACGGACAGCACGCTGAACACCTCACAGCGAGCGCCAACAGCGGCCACTCAAGGGCGAGACGGTGGCGACCGTCGTGCCAGAGCCCAACCGAAACGGGGGCGACCGACTGCATTGAGGATGTGGCACCTCGTTGAGACCGCCGCAGGACTTCGAGTCGGAAGGAAGCCTGCAGGGAAAGTGCGGTCGAGGTTGCGTACTCCTCTCTGCGACCGGGCGCGCAAGAGCTGCGAGAGCCACGGACGCGCAACTTTAACGCACGGTAAACACGAGGAGCGAAAGCCGGCCAGCAAAGCTTCTCCAGCCGTGCGCAAAGTGCGCGAGATCGCAGCCTTGCGTTGCGCT